>NW_022145686.1:877700-1097384 GCF_002938485.1 Sitophilus oryzae | reverse complement strand
TCTGGTCTGAAATTGCAAATATTAACGTAAAAGTTATACATGTAGTTATCTATTCATAAATGATATTATTGATTTTATTCTAGGTGAATGTATCGAATCATATATTATGCAGAATATATGGTAAACTAACTAAAAGTGCTAACAAAAATTCTTAGGAAGTTATCGAATAAATTCTTAGGAAGTTATCGATATACCTAATTATTAGAAGTTGTAACAAATGTTCAAAGAGTCAGAGTATAATTTATTAGAAGTGTGTTAGATAGAATTATACACTTTAAAGAAAATATCTTTATTATTGCAGGTAATGCATATTGTGTAATGCATATAATATGTGAAATCTATTATTACATACAAAGATTGAAAATTATTTAAACAGCTACCTGTATGTTGTCTCCCAATCTCATTTAGTGAATGGGTTATTAAAAATTGAACATATTTACACACAGAATATTGTGGATATGGATATCTGGAAAGCATGTTATAAATCCATTTTTATTTTAGGATTTTTTTTTTTTTTTTTTACATAAATATAATTAACAAATAAATTGCAAATGCATCTGTATATATTAGGAGATAAAGATGAAAGAGAGTAACAAGATTATATGTATTCAAAAGAAAATATCAAGACCATTTGTAGTAATTAAAATTAAAGAATAAAATATATAATAAAATTTTTTTATTATTAAATTCTACGTAGAAAGTTGTTTTGGAAATGACGATCAAATGACATTTCTATATAACTTTACATATAAAATGACAGCGACCTTCATTTCCATAGCCATCGTTGACGCTGTTTTTTTTCTCGATCATATGGTAGTTTATGTGTGAACAAATTCTCATTTCATATAAAATTGAGCTCCATCTAGAGTATATTTGAATATAAATTTTTTTTTTTTATTTTTCTGAATGAAACCTTGTTGTTCAAACATAATAAAGAAAATAGACTAAAAAACATGTGTAAGTTCTTTTAAACTATTCTGTAAGTTACGTAAATGTGTTTCAAATGGGTTGCTTTTCACAGTAAAGTCAATAATAATGTAATTATTTTTATTTTTTTTTGTGGTGTTTTGTTTAAAACACACCTTTGTTTTTATTATCAGAGAGTTATTAATATTAGAAAATTTAGTTGCATGAATATAATAGGAGTAAATATTATGTTTCAAGTTTCAAATAATTAGAATATGATATGAGTCATAATAGCTTAAATATGATTACAATAAAATACCTAGTTTATACACATTTAGATATATCTCTTTAAATATAAATTAGTATTGCTACCATGCGATTACCGAAATACAATAATGGTCGTGAAAAACGGCGTCAGCGATGGCTAAGGGATATAAAAATCGCTGTCAATTTATGTGTAAAATTTTATGGAGAATGTCACCGACCGTTATTTTCAAGCCATTCTGGACGCCGTTTTTTTTTTTTTTGACCATACGGTATTTCTAGGTATGGAATTATGTCTCTAATATGTAGTTAGGTAATTTTTCCATTTGCCTATTGTTAATTATAACGTCGTCAAAACTATAAAATTTGCTATATTTTAATTTAAATTTTTAAAATACTTTTTTTTTTTTGTTTTTTTTTGAATAGTTTAATTAGTAATAAAGCTACTACAACATGTTCAGTTATTTTTCTATAAAGCTTTTTGATAAAAAATAAGTATACCTGCTAAGACGTTAAATTGCCTGAGAAATTATGATCGATGCCATTTACCATCCACATTTACACAATAAAATGCCATCGATCGTAATTTCAAAAACAGAAAACTTGCCGCCGTTTTTCCAATGAAATGGGCGGTGGGGAGAAAATTACAGATTCCTGTATTATATTAACGTCATTATTAATATTAATCGCATGTACACAAAGCATGTACATTATTAGAAATCGATCTAAATTCTAATATTATCGAGCTTTTAAAATACGAGAAAGTGATCTGAGATTGTGTTTAAAGTGCTGTGAAATGTTCAAAGTGCATATTTTGTGTCGGTAATCGGTATCGGTATAGGCAAATCGCGATGGAGTATACAAATCCGAAGAAGGTGGATATGCTAAGAGCATAGGTACTTCCTGGCAGGGGAAAGCACTGTAGAAGCTCGGAGACTTTATTCCGAAGAGTATCTGAATAGACAAATCCCTAATTCTCGAACCTTTGTAAGTAGGGTTCAGCATTTGAGGGATTCAGGAAAAGCAACCAAGAATTGCTGCAAAACGTTAAAAATACCATGCTCAGAAGAAGGAGAGCATGCATTGGAAATGGAGGTCGTCATGTTGAACAATTACTGTAATAGCATGCAGTCAGGAAGCGAAGGGTATACCGGGTGGTGCATCATCGTTGGAAATATAGGATATCCCATTTAAATTTCTGAACCGTCGAGATATTGGATCCACTTGTGCAAACTTGTAATGTATCTTTAAAACCATTTACGATTTAGCCTCTAAATTAATAGGGGAGCCAATATTTCCACAGTTGAAAATTTGCATAGTGTTGTTGAGAATTGTAGTGAAGTGAAGTTATTAAGTGTAGTGCTACTGTGCAGTTTTAATAGTGGTAAAATGGAAAAAAGAAAGCTCTGCAGCTGTATCTCTCTGCTATAGGGATATCTTCTTTTATTGTTTGGTAAGTTTTTCCTTTAGTTTATTTTGTGTAATGTGGAAGTAGGGCTACTGGCGATCACCCACTTAAAAAAGTAACGCACCTCTGCAGAACCTCTTGGCTGGTGTGGGATTTTGCAAGTACTTTTAAATCTTCTAGTCGATGAGTCAACACTGGGCGTCGAACAAGCCGAGATCCGCGAGATCTCTCCCCCGCGCCGGGGATCCGCGAGATCCCCGGCGGCTCTCAAAATGTCGCAATTTTTAAACTTTCAAAGTTAAATAACTCGGTTATTTTCAATCCATTTTAAAAATGGTAAAGAGAAAATATGTTTCTTTTGGCCAGATCTACCACCCCTTTAAAATATCTGCACTCATTTCTGGGACACCCTGTATAAATCTGACTGTCCTGACTGATACTGACTCATCAACGCCCAGACCAAACCCTTGACCCTAGAAAGCTGAAATTTTGCACAGGGGTTCCTTTTATGATGTTTACGTAAGATAAGAAAGGATTTTTAAAAATTCATCCCCCTAAGAGTAAAAGGTGGAATATTACAATATTTTATTTAAAACGGTCAAGTTTCCGAAAAAACGCTGAAACACGTATATTTTATTTATTTTCTTTTACATATTTTCAGATTTTTTAAAAATGTATACAGGGTGTTTCGAAAATTCAGTCAGCGATTAATCACGATCCTGTTTAAAAGGCCGACGTAAAAAGCTGATTTTGGAAAACGTGGATTGACTTTTAGGGTGTAGAGGTTCGATAAGAAGGGGATTTTCGAAACTCGAATTCTAAGGTGAAACCGCCTCAAATATTAGGGAATATTTTTATTTAAAAACCGGTGAGTTTTTCGGGAAAACTCTTAAACATGTATATTTTATTTTGTTGTTTTACATACTTTTAAGGTTTTTAAAAATTTTATACAGGGTGTTTCATAAAATATGCAACCATTGAGTAATCACGATTCTGCAGCTTTAGAATAATGTACTTAAACCGTTTGACGTTTAAAGCCATTTTGCAAACGGATTGACTGTGGGGTGTGTAGAGGTTCGATAAAGAGGGGGTTTCCTTTGAATTTCAAATTCCAAGCGGGTGAAAACGACCCACAAATATTAAGGCAATATTTATTTTTAAATAATGGCGAGCCTTTCGGAAAACACTTGGACACGTATAATTGATTTTGTTTTACATATTTTGAAATTTTTAAAAATCATACAGGGTGTTCCAAAGTTGGTGAATGAGGCAATCACGATTCTGCTTAAACCGTTTGACGTAAAAAGCTTATTTTAAGTAAACGGATTTTCTTGAAAGTCAAATTCCAACGATGAAACTACCCCTCAAATATTACCCTCAAGTTATATAATAATATCGCCATATTGTTTTTTCCTTCATGCTGACATAAATGTAAGAAAATTTTATCTTAGTTTGTAAGGTTAATGGAAATTTTGGTTTCTTGTTTGATCATCACCATTACAAATGATTAATCCGACGCGAACGAAGTCGCGGGTACACACTAGTATAAGATAATATTATATGTAAACTGGCGGAGTGCGGAGAACGGAAAGACTGATTATAGCAATAGATAAAATTTAAAACTATAATTTAAAACTATTCAAGAAAGTACACACAAAACAAGGCAACACCGCGCGTCTATTCGTTCAATTAATTCCGAGCAAAATAGCGAGGCTCCACAAAGTTGGGGCCTCGCTCGCCAAAGCGAGGCCCCATCGACAGGTCAGATTTTGATGCCAGACGAGACTTCTAGGGTATTAAGATATTCTTTGGCTATAGTTGTTAAAAGCAAGAAGCAAGTTAAAAGCCAACCATTAGGGATGTGCGATGTTACAAAAACATCGATGTTGACTCGTCGATGTTCGATGTTCCTGGTTTTACCGTTTTCCGTTTTACTCTTGTTTTAAGAAGTGGCTAGTCTGCGATTTTTCTGGATCTGCGATGCTCTGCGATCTGCGGCTGCTCCAAAAAGCACTGTGACAAGTAGGAGCGATTTTTCGAAGCAGTTTACTAAGGGCGGTTTACACGTTACGAGAAATCGTAACGACGTGATTGACAAATTTATGGTTCAATTAATCGGAAAAGTGGAGTACTGTTTACAATGCTGTTTACACCATAGAATGTTTAAACGCTACGATTCGGGGTTCGGGGCTGTGTTCGGGGCATTTACTAAGGCACCGGACGACTGGTGTGATTGTGATAGGCAATATTATCCGAGTACTTTTAGTGATTTGAATGGAATTTTGAGGGTAAAAGTTACTTACTCTAAGTGTTACATATTTTAATGCTAAAAAACTGTTAATAAATGCATCAGGGACGTGCATATGGGTTATCACTGGGATATTTAAAAAAACATGTGCGCCACTGACTTATTTTCTTTTGATATCAAAATTGTGTAGACCGTTTAATGCCAATTAAAAGTTATCTCTTGATATTTTGCCCAGTTCGGCCTACTTGATGAGATAAACGCAATTTTATTAATCACAATTAATAAAATTAAAATAAAAATAAAATTTATTATTAAATATTATTACTGTTAGTTATTATTACTATTAGTCCAACATACAGCAATTTCAAATAAAATAATGGTATTTAAGATAATTATTACAACAAAATTAAATTAAAAAAAAATAAAAACTTTAAAAGTTTCCTTTAACTCTAAAACTATCATAATCCATACCCATGTTTATAAGAACTTTTTTCATATTTTCTGATGAGGAATCAAAGAGTACTTATTTGAAACTATTGCAAGTTAATAATATTATTTTTTTTAAAGGTTGCTATTAGACTTGGATCAAGGCAAATTAATAAAATTGCGTTTATCTCATCAAGGAAGCCGAAATAGACAAAATATCAGCAGACAACTTTTAATCGGCATTAAACGGCTTACGCTTACACTATTTCGCTAACAAGAAAAAGAAAGTCAGTGGCGTACATATGCTTTCTTTAGAAAATTATTCAAGAGAGAACCCATATGCACGGCCCTGGTGAATATGTTGACACTTTTTTAGTGTTAAAATATGTCGCATTTATAGTAACTGTTACCCTCAAAATTTCATTCGAATCGCTAAAAGCACTTGAAAGAAAATTATAATAAACCGAAAAAATATTATTACTTTAACAGTAGCCTGTAGCTACGAAACAAAGCATAATTGGACCTATGTTGATAGGAAAAATAAATCTTAATTTGGCGTGAAGAATCTGCCCACGAGAGATGGCACATGTTTTTTGAAACACACTGTATGGAATAAATTGATTTAATGGTATACTGGTAATATCCTATAGACATCAAATCTGTTTTCGTTGCTATAGATAATTTTGTCGCGGTTATTATGTTTGGTTCACCAAAGTTTGGATTTGGTCCAAATATAACGATTCTTTTTTTCGTCGCAACCATGGTTTTTCTTTGGCCTACTCGTATAAGTCAAAAAATAGAAAATTTATACCGCAAAGAAGTACCTATCAAACATACTTTATAAAACTGGCCTTCTGGATATATTATTTATGGCAGTATTCTCTGGAAAAATTCATCCCAGTTTCTCTATTCCACCTTGCGGTTGCCTTCCCGTAATGTATTTCTTCCTCCCAATAACTTTAGATATTCAAATTAAGTTAAAAATACAATGCCTTTCACTTCCTTGAGAAACAGTTTATGCACGGCCTGAGTTTTTACAGCGAAGATATCTCTAACTAATCTTACCTCCTTCACCGCATTAAAGTCGTATCTGCAATATTTTTTTATATCTTAAGTCATTTCTAAAATCAAAATGATTTTTAAGTCTTAAGTCAAATTCAACATAAAGTTCAAATGATTTAAGTCTTTGACTTAAATCATTCTATTTCGAGTCAAGTAATATCTGTAAAGAGTTAAATCAATTTAACGTTATTTAAATCGTTTTTGTGACTTAAGTTTATATTATTGACTTCGTAATTATCTGCAAGTTATAAAGTCAATTAATATAATTACTCCCAACTCACGACAACCAGAATTCAATTTAATAAAAGTAGTACCTATTTTTTAAATGTTCATATTCATTTTGTTGTATTACCGATTTTCTTAATAATCGTATATCATTATTATTATTTTCGTATATCACATTTCGTTAAGGCGATATTTCATATGATTCATTATACGTAGCATTTAAAACTTTTATATGAAAATTCAAAAAACGTTTAAATCAAATTGGAAACATTTTTCGGGCTTGTCCGAGATTATTAAAAATGATATAACCGGTTGTATTTCAGAACACGCCACAGAAATAAAAGAATCCGAAATAAAAAAGCGCGTTATTTTATTCGGTGCGAAAAGACGATACAACAGATATTACAGATAAGTCTCTGTGCTATTTTAATTCGATATGTTAATAAAAGCGGCTAAGTCAAACAGGGGTGGATGGGGAAGTGGAAACCCGCCCGGGAATTAGAGACCTGCACGGGCCGAGTTTTGTAACCCGACCTGGCCCGGCCCGAGAAAAGAAGTAGGTTTTGTAAGCCCGGCCCGGTTTATGGAAAGTTAAAACTTTAAACTAGTCCGGCCCGGCACAGCCCGGCCCGAACCATTAAAATAAAATGATCAAAATAAAATAACAAATATACGTATGTATACGCAAAATAAAAAAAACGTAAACATAAACATAGCCTAAAAATACCTGTTATAATACAAGGTGTTTCAAGAATATGTACAGAAGCAAAGTTGTGTTTTTTTAAAGTGCAGAACCGGCCCGGCCCGGTCCAGACCCTTATTGACTGTTCGAGACCGACCCGGCCCGAGGCCCGGGTTCGGGCCGGGTCGGGCTTGAGGCCCATTCGGGCTACCCGGCCCGTGCAGATCTCTACCGGGAATAAGAGGCAACCGGCCCGAATCCAGAAAAACAAAATGACCATTACGAAGAAACATATTTTATTTAATAATATACGGGGTGTCCGAGAAATAAGTGCAAGTATTTTAACTGGTAGTATATTTCGGCCTCAGAAACACACCTATGAGTTTTTTCTGCGAAAATTTGGAATTTTTTGAAAAATTTTTGGAAATTTTTTTAGTTTTAAAAATATAATTTCTTGATAATATGGCAACATAGGTAGTAGATTAAATTTACATGAAAGAAAATCCAGAAAAGATACAGTGGTTCTCAAAATTTAAGCAAAAAAGCATCTTTTGTTTAAATTTTCAAAGTAAAATAACTCGGTTATTTTGAACTTACTTGAAAAATGGTAAAGAGAAAAAATGTTTCTTTTGGCCAAATCTACCCCCTTAAAATACTTACTTATTACGCACTTAGTTGCACTTATTTCTGGGACACCCTGTATAAGTAAGGGTGATTTTCGCTCGGGCGAAAAAATCTCTTTTGCCTCCGATTTTTTTAAAAATATTGAAATTGTCTTGATCAAAATTTTTATAAAGATCAATATCAGATCGGACATCTGAATTTTTACTACAAAATAGCTGTTTTACAGGGTTCTACTGTTTTATTTCCATTATCGATAACGGTAATTTGATCTTGAATATGCTACGACTTTCAATCACGATTTTGAGAAACTTTACACGATGAGTCTTAAATACAAGCTACAGGATAAGTCTTAAATAAGTGCAAATATTTTCAGGGCTGGTATATTTCGACCCCAGGAACACGTCTATGAATTTTGCAAAAAAAGATGTTGAAAATCGTGCTTTTTCTTTTAAATTTTCCTGTATATTTTCTGAAAAATTTTTAGAACTCCCTGTTCACCGCAAATTTTCCCATGGTATAGTTTCTTAATCTTTGATATTACGGCACAAAAAGAGATGCAAATACAGAAAAATTTCGGTGAATAATAAAAAGGAACTTTGTATATTTCAAACGGAACAACAAACAACAGATGTTTATTAAAATTATAAGTGTCTCAGAAAAAGACATCTAACAATAGTTATTTTACAAATTGGTGTTTATGTTTAAAAGCATCAACTGACGATTATATTGATGCAAATTGATTAGTTAGTTAGGCAGTCACTAAGAATCTTACGTAACTTTAGTTAGAAGATTAACCATTTAATTTTTATTAAATCAATATTTGTTTGAGCTCTGTCCCCTCTGTTCCCGTCTTCCCACCGGCCTACCGGGAATTTTCCCGTTTTCCCGTATGGCCCACCCACCCCTGAAGTCAAATATCTTTGCGAATTTTATTTTATGAAATATTAGATAACATTGTTATACATTTAGAAATAAGGTTTAAAGTTAAAAACGATTTATTTTAGGTACAGGAACATGTATAGTCAAAAAGTAACAAATTTTAAAAACGAAAGTAACGAAAGCCTTTTCACGAGTGAAATAAAAAAAGTGGATTTCCATTTGAAAAAAAAATGATTTATGATAATTTTTTAATCGCTCAATTCCTTGACAGCTGCGGCCATTATTATATGACATTTTGACAATTTAATTTTTGACATAGATATTCACATGTCTTCTCTTTATGGTACGGTGGCTGTAGCAATCACTAAATTTGACGTTTAGGCTATATACATATTTTTGACAGGCAGTTTTTTTCCTCCAAAAATTATAAATATTTTTTCATCAAAAACGGTTAACGTTAGGTATAGAGTGTTTAATATCAAAATTCATAAAATTTTACAGAGAATTTAAGTATGTAATAAAAAATGGGGTCACCCATTTAAAATAAGAAAGTTGCTGTCAACTTCCGGTACTTCCGAAAGTGTCGCCATATTGAAAATATTTTTAATCGATATATCTCATTTTGAAACAATAATATGAACAAAATCTCGTATCTAGATATTGTACCCAAGTAGCATTTTCACGACTTGCGACCACATGTTTACTAAACACAACGTTGGATTAGTTACAAAAAATAGTTAGCTCCCTACCTTGGGTATTAAAATAAATTTAAACGTTTTTATAACGTTGTGCCGACGTTGGACTAGTACTACAGCAAAGTAGAAGCTTCTGCGACGTCGAATAAACGTTGTCTTGTAACCTTTTTTGCTTAAGTGATCTTTAGGTGATTCGGACAACGTAGTTACAACGTTGGACAATATAGAGTTATTCCGACGTCAGTTTCAGGACCTATTCCAACGTTATGCAAACGTCGTCTGTTTTACTAATTCCAACGTTGTTTAGATTTCCTTATTCTTACGTTGGTAGGACGTCGAGCCACTACCTTTTGCAGCTGTATTGAACCATAACCTTAAATCTTAAATTTTCACTTCATTGTTCTGTTCAGTCAGACAGTTCAGTGCTGTTTTTGTTTTTATAAAAAAAAACTTAATTAAAATGGGACATAAGAAAGGTACATATAAAACTAAATTTAAATATACATCGACATATATTACCGATAGTTTATCCACTCCCTCGTTTATTTAGATTATAGAAGGCGGCACAAGCTAGATTCTAGGATGACTAAATTAGGCAATCTTGCGACTAGTATACTACCTGTTAAGGCCGAACTGCGACTTTATTAGTCCAGTATGCGACTACTCGAACTACTCCATCTTAATCTCCCAAAACAACAAAGTGAAAACCGCCATGTTGTTAAATAAGAAAATGTTTCGTTCCTAAAATAGCAATTC
The DNA here is from genome assembly GCF_002938485.1 of Sitophilus oryzae. Taxonomy (NCBI): domain Eukaryota; kingdom Metazoa; phylum Arthropoda; class Insecta; order Coleoptera; family Curculionidae; genus Sitophilus; species Sitophilus oryzae. Next base: position 1,087,209 of record NW_022145686.1, on the reverse strand, counting down.
CTGCTTTTTGAATACATTAACTTGAAATATTTGACCCTAAATATTACGCGGAAACAATTTTTTCGACTGCGAATAAATTATTCTCATTTTACTAAAAAAAAAAAAATTTTTAAAACTTCTTTAATTTTAAGGCCCATTAGTATTTTTCAAAGTAGAAACAATACATTTATCAATAAAGTTGTTTGCGTTTAACTTTTTGCCTTGGGTAACGAGTTACAGAGTCGGTTAAAGTGTTTCAATAATTATGATCTTCAAACATCCTCCACACTTAAATACTTTTGTTTTGTCTTCCTTCACTGCCATCTGACATATGTCTCTACCTAAATCATAAAAATAATATTTTTACTATAATTATCCCAATTTAGGATAAAACGCGACTTAGACGCCATATTAGTTTTGTATTTCTGTGAATTAGGATTTTAAAAACGTTGCAGTTTGTACTAAATTAGGCTTCTAGCCAACGTCGGTATCCGACGTCGTTTCGACCCAAAAATTATTCTCCAAACTAGTGCAGACTAGGGTTGGCACGAGGTTGTGCCGACGTTGCGCCCCGACGTTTGGTCGCGTGACACAACGTTGTCCCACGTCCAAATGCTGCTTGGGTAGTTCTCTAGAAACTTCTAACGCAGGTTCAGCCTGGGACACGCTGTATAAATACTTGAATTTTGTCAACCATTATACATCCCAAGCAACACAGACAGTAGCAGGTACGTTCCCTGGGACTACAAAAGCGACCATCAAGTAGACTGCCACTATCGACGGCTACGTTGCCGCCACGTAGCCGCCACGTAACTGTTACTAAAATGGGGAAGAATTTAGGGTAACTGGGTAGTATACCGGGTAGTCCCAGGGACTAACGCTGCCACTATATTTCGTAACTATAAAGTAAAAGGGTAGTTAGCGGCCACTATCCTGCTACGTAGCGGCCTGGTCGCCTGGTAACTGCTACTATATAGTAGCAAAACATTCTTCTAGCGACCTCTACTTTTAAAAACCGTTTTGAAATAAAATAATAATATGATATGACAGCCGCGGTGTATGGCCATGTTATAGTTAAGTTAATAATGGCGTGTTATGTTTATGAGGAAAATGATGGTTTTTAATCGCGTATTTCGGACACTTCCAGGACTAATATTATAACGCACTTCACTTTACTGACAAATATTACCGAGTTAGATGAAAATATTTTAAGGCGCCTTCGCATTAATTCAATTTTGTAGATATTTAAGGACAAAAAATAATATCAAAAATATTAAAAATAATATTTCGTAATGCACGAAAGTGTGTTCGAGTTCTAATTGGAAAAATAAATGCTTAAAGCACTATAAAACTTGGGAAAATAAATAAAAAATGAAAATATACTAACAAATAAATTTAATTAAAAAATTTCTGACAGTAAAAAATGGCTGACGCACACTTCGCTACTATAAAGTTAGGCTCTTCCCTATGAAGTAGCAGGGACTACCCATTTTTTACTTTAAAAGATCCGCTACTTCCAGTGATTAAGTTGTTACTACCCAAAAGTTACTTTGTAGTATCGGTTACTACTTTCAAACTTTATTATTTTTAAATGTATTTAAATTTTGTACACTATGGTAACTACTGGAACTAGAAAGTTACCTTGAACACCCAAAAAGTCGGACAATCAGGCATTTTGTGACAATATAGTTCCATATGTTTCAATAAAGTTCCGCCTACCTCTCATCTCAAAACAATTTAAGAACACTAATTTTTTATCTACGAGCCTTGGAAAAATATATTTGATCAATTAATGTTTTTCGTCTCTTTTCCTGACTGGTTAAAAGATGCCTAAATTGTATTTTTAATCATATCTCAATTTTTTCAAATGGAACGAGGATGACTTATTAGCATATTTGGAAAAAGCATTTTTTACTAATAATTTGGTACCACACACTTGGTATTTCGAGTCAAGTTATGAACTGATGTTACAATTTCAAATAAAACATATGAGAAAATGTCATATGATATGTCATTCTATTCAGAGTGTCATTTTCTATTGAATTAAGTAAAAAATATTGAGGGTGCCATTTAAAAATCAAAAGTTGTCTTTTCCGGTGAAACATGAAGTGACCAAAAACAATTGAATAAAAAAAATGATGAATGAGAAAATCGAATTTTTACTTTCACCCTAATCTGATTTACTTCAATTCCAGTCTCCAATCTCATTTAATTCTGTTACAAAATCATGTAAAAATTCTTGTTATGGAGGTTTTGACTCGCCACAATAAAGGGTTGATCGCAAGGATATTCATGCATTTTTAGGAGTATCGGCCAAAATTCTAATGGAGGCAAGCCGTCAACATTAAAAATTAGAGACGCCGATTCTAGGTTGGTCTCTTCGGATAAACGTGCAAATCTTCCTTATTCCATTATACCAAAATTCTTCATTTTTCATTGGAACAATGGCACAATATCTCGGTGTACTCAATAAAGTCCTGCTGTTTCCTGGCAATGATGTTAAGCCTTCATTTTTTAACCTAACCTAAATTAACCTAACCAAGTAAATCTGTTAAAGCAATGTTGCTAATTTGGTGTTTTAATGCCCAATGCCTGACTGTAGTTCCTGGCTGATGTTACTTTCTTCTCTGAGCTCTGTTTTATCTTTAAATTCATCAGTAGTCACCAACTCGACATTCCTAGAAAAATGCATCTATAAGAACTTTACAAATATATAGAAAATACGACAACTATACATAATAATATACCTATATATATATGAATTTTCAAAAATAGATTTAAAATAATTTATTGTCATTACAAAGCCCAGTCATACTTCTCTAAATTTAATCCAATAAACCCTTTATCCCGGTGAACTTGTCTAGGAAGTTCCACTAGCAGCGCAGTGAACAAACAATTTTATTGATCTTTATTCTTGTGGTAATGGACAGGATGGGTAAATACGCGATCTGCTACTATAAAGAAATATTTTTTAGTTTCCACAACTTTATAGTAGCAAGATGTCAATAGGAGTATAGTACCCGTTACTTTATAGTAACAAACCATAGTCGCAGCTACTATTTTGGGACTAACAATTAGTACCCAAATGCCTCGTAACTTTAAGACCCAAAATATAGGGTACTGCGACTATTCTGCGACTAAGCATGGGACTATATAGTAACAATAAGTACTTTATACACCCATTAGTAGCACAGGCTGGTAACCGTTCCGTATTTATTGTCACTATGTAGATTTTGCCACTTAGTGGTAACAATGAAAGGATTTGCGTAATGCCAGTTACTAGACGCAACAACCCATTTGCTACCATAATTTTGGGTGTTTAAATTCCAAATGACTAGTAACAGGGTGGTAACCGATATTATCCAAAAATACTTTGCAGTGGTATTACCGGATATAGTGACAAATTAGGTAACAAGGTGCACCCAGGAACTATGTTTTGGTAGCCAGTCTTAAACCGAAGGGATTTGGAACTATCTGTGTTGCTTGGGATACGTCATTCATTATTTATTTATTTATTTATTTATTTCAGTCTTTAGGATACAAACGGAACAAAAGTCCAAAACTAGTATCCTGATATTACAGTTTACAATAATTTTCCATTAACAATATTATAAGTTATAAAACAAGTAACATCTACAATATATTTAGATTTCTTAATTAATTAATACAAAGCATAGAGGTAGTGCGTTTTACAGGTCCCTGTAGTCTATATATACACAGTATCACAGGACAGGAGATCGGTCTACTCTAACAATTTCAACTTAAGCCTATTCTTAAAGGTTAGTAGATTTTGATTGAAAAAATCTAGTTCAGAATCAGAACAATACAAGTTAGCAGCCCTAACCATCCTCACCAATGGTGCATTCTGGAAATAATTGGTCCTACAATATGGAACCCAAAAGAGGTCATGACCCCTCAGCGCACGGACAGGGACATTAATCTTAACTCTCGATAGGATATTTGGAGAGCTAGACAGATTATTAATGATCTTAAACAAAGTTAAAATGTCAGACGGAGTACGTCTCTTTTCCAATTCAAGAATTTTGAAGCGCCGCCGTATCTCTGAGTAATCATGATGTGCTACGTGGAAGTGCGATTTATAGCCAAGGAATCTCAAAAAATTTCTTTGTATTTTTTCCAGTCTCTCAACGTTATTTCTATATACAGGGCTCCATATGACAGATGCGAATTGTAGTTTACTAAATACATATGAGTAATACAGAGTCAAAATCGTTTTGGAGTTATTGAAATCAACACATTGTCTTTTAATGTATCCAAGGGTCCTATTACAATCATTAACCAGTTTGTCAATATGGAATTGAAAAGTCATTTTAGAGTCAAACAGAATCCCTAGATCTTTTATATGGGTAACTCTGTTTAAAACAGAACTTCCAAGTTTATAATTATAGTCAATGATTGTAGATGCCCGAGAGAACGACAACACAGAACATTTGTCAGGATTCAAAAATAACTGATTTTCATTGCAAAACTCGATCAGCCTCTCAAGACTAGCTTGTAGAATTTCACAATCTGACATGGAATTAACTCTGAGAAAGATCTTCAGATCATCAGCGTAGCAAAGGAACAGGCAGTTATCAAAACATAGCGTTATACAATTAATATACATTACAAAGAGAAGGGGGCCGAGGTGAGAACCCTGTGGAACCCCCGATGACGGGGAGAATGTACCCGAGCAAAAGCCCAAAAGCGCCACAAACATAGATCTATTGAGCAAATAAGACTCAAACCATCTCAGCAGATCTCCACAGACTCCCATCCCCCCCAGCACCTGAATCATAATTTCATGGCTGATCTTATCAAATGCTTTGCTGAAATCTGTAAATATGACATCAACTTGTCAAATGCTTCATATATGTATGTTGAGTATTCCATGAGATTTAGTTCTAGATTCCTTCTTTTAAGAAAACCATACTGCTCTGGTATAATATCAGCGATCACAAAATTGAAAATATATGGGTAGACTAGCTTTTCAAAAAGTTTGGAGAAGGTACATAATTTGCTGATGGGCCTATAATTCTTGACGTCACACTTCTTGCCGTTCTTATAGATGGGCGTGATGGCAGAAACTTTCCATGTGTCTGGAAATACTCCAGAAGAGAGAGACTGGTTAAAAAGAAGTGTTAGTGGTATGCAAAGCGAAGCCGTGCATTTTTTTGCGAATATGGCTGGGATGTTATCAGGGCCCGCCCCTTTTTTTTCATCTAGCCCCTCGAGAACTTTTTGGACCTCATCTGCGGTTAACAACACACTAGACAATGACTTATTACTGGTTTGACAATACCTTTGAGACCTATTTATTGCTAGCGACCTTGGTACATACACACTCTGAAAAAAATCGCAAAACAACTCACAGATCTCGGCTCCATCCCTCGCTACCCGATTCCCAAACCTCATCTCCCCTGGAGTCCCCGTATTTGACCTCTTTTTTGACACAAATTGCCAAAATTTTTTATTGTTGTTAGGTATTTCATTCTTGATAGTCACTATTAATGCATCTTCTACTCTGTGAGCGCAATAATCTAAAAGCATTGTAAAGACGTTCGTCTTTGCTAATTTTCCATTTTTTGTGTATTTTATTTTTTCTTAGAATAAGTTTAATAGTATTTTGAGAGAAATAAGGTGGAAATTTATTATTTATTCTTTTTAGGGGGACATTGTTTTGTATGGTTTTGTTCAAAGTTTCATAAAATACTTTGACATTCTCATTAATATTTTTAGAGTTGAGCAAGTGTCGCCAGCTGAGAGAATCCAGCTCAGCATTTATGTTGATATAATTGGCCTAGTTAAAGTTTCTCACATATTTCATGTTAACCTTTTCTTTTAAGTTGCAATCAGGACAGTTAAAAAGGAACTCTAAAGAGGGGTGATCCACATTCACAGACAACAGAGGATGGTCCGACCGAACTAAATTGCTTATATAAAAATTGTTAGAAAACACTAGGTCTAAAAGTCTATTATTTGTATTCTGGACATTATTGAACTGCATAAAACTATAATGAGAAAGAGTCTCCAGCAAGTCGCAATATTTTGGGGGTACATTAAATGGTTCCAAGTGACCATTGTTTTCAAACCAATTGACTGTAGTATAATTGAAGTCACCACAAATTATTTTTGTGACAGACCGGGGGCCACATTTAGCTTCGCCGCCCCGGGCCCCCGACTGACTTAGTCCGCTACTGATTAAGAGACCGACTCATCAATTTAATATATAAAACTTAATTATTCTTTCTCTCAATACTAGCATTTTTTAAGTTTGCGTAAATAAATAAAAATAAAATAAAATGATGTACTCAGTAGAAACTAAATATTTTATGGATATATGTGTGAAGGCAATGTGCATAATTTAAAATTATTTTGAAATGTACAGGGTATCTCACAACTAAGATCCACACCAAAGTTATATTTTTTCTTATGGAACACCCGGTATTTTATTTCATATTTGGATCCGTCGACACAAAATAAGACATTTATTATAAGAGTCAAATATCTATGACTACAAGCTTTGGTTTTTGAGATATTTAAATATGCATGCTATAATAAAAACGATTAAAACGAAATAAACTTTACTCAAAAATTTGATTGCTTCATTTAATGTATACAGGGGTATCAAAAATGTATGGTCTATTTTGAATATTTATTTTACATAAAAACACTTCGTTATTTCAAATACAACACCTTATATTTTTTAAAATAAATCGAGGCAGATTCAAAAGCTCTTTCAAACTATATTAGGGTTTCCTATACCTATCTAGTTCAGATTTTGAATAAAGAGTAATTTAAATGAAATAGCAACCAAGAGGGCTAGTGTCGTCATTCGTCATGGCGAGTTTCTAATGACAGTTATTAGTAATAGTAGTTATTTTCAAAATCGATATTAGTTTGTGAACTTTATTTAAATTTATACCAGAGTTTACTTTTATTTAACTTACCTATAATAATATAATATATTTATTATTCGTTAGTAGTTAAAAAAAACGAAGAACTAGTTCTGATTTATTTTACAATGACTTGTAGATATATGGATTTTCTATAAAAGTCAATTACGGCAAATTAATTTTCTTCACTTGCGACAGGTTTCTGCCTAATAGGTTTTTTTTATAAACTACACTACCAGCTCTGCGAAATGGGACAAGTAGTTTTTCAAAGGAATGCTTATCATGAAGATTCCTATATATATTTGAGCATGAGCCCTTGAGGTCAAGAGACAATTTTTCTCACAAAATAAAAATCATTAGTAACATTCGCCGCTAGCAGGTACTACTTTATTTTCCTTGATAAAATAATGAATACCACTTACTTATTAAACTATTGTTGATTGTAGGTAATATTAAGTAAACTGTCATATAAATCTAAATAATAATGTCCATAAAATCATGTCAATTTTGTAAATAGTTACTGCCTTAATTAGCTCTTTACTAGAAAATCCAATATATCTAAAAGTCATCGTAATATAAATCAAAGAACTAGGTACTTCTTTATTTTTCTTGATAAAATAATAAGTACTTGCTTATTAAACTTTGAAGGTAAATTAAACAAAAGCAAACTGTTATAAATTTCAATAAAGTCCATACACTAATGTCGATTTTGAAAATAGCTACTGTTACTAGGAAATTGCCATGGCTACACCAGCCATCCTGATTGCAATTTTATTGAAAAATCGCTTTTTATTCAATATCTGAGCTAGATAGGTATAGGAAACCCTAATACAGTTTGAAAGAGCATTTGAACCTGCTTCGATTTATTTAAAAAAAATACAGGGTGTTGCATTTGAAATAACGAAGTATTTATATAAAATTAATCCTTAAAATAATCAGCAATTTCTGGTACTCCTGTATAAATTTAAGTAAGCAATATCATTTTTCAGTAAAGTTTATTTTTAACTCAGCATAAGAATTAATTCTGAAAAGTAATGTACAGGGTGTTAATAATCTATTCTATTATAGCATGGAGGGGCGTATACAGGAATTTTGGGGGGGGGGGGGCAAATCAAAAGTAATATAGAATTTGCTTTTTAGGGCGCCATTTTTAACCCAAAAGCCTAATATTTAGCTCAATTTACAATTTTTAGGGGGGCCGAAGACCCATGGGCCCCCTTCTGTATCCGCCGCTGATAGCATGTATATTTAAATATCTTTAAATATCTCAAAAACCAAAGATTTTAAACATATTTCACCCTTATAATGTATGCCTTTTTTTGGGCCTAAGAAAAATTAAATAAAATACTGGGTGTTCCATAAGGAAAAATATAACTTTGGTATGGATCTAGTTCTGAAACACCCTGTATATTTTATAATAATTTTAAATTGTGCACATTGCCTCCCCACATATACCCATAAACTATTTTGTTTCTATATCTTTTCATTTTCGTATAATCAACGGAGGCGAATGAGGTGCGCCACCCTGGATGTAAAATTATATGGGGAATGTCATCGATTATCATTTCCAAGCCAACTGGGTGAGGTTTTTTTTCGATCATACGGTATTTTAAATGTAATTATAACATCCAGAATTTATTAATAAAACATATAAACATTTTAATTTTCAAAAGTTTATACCTATTTATAAGTTCAACTTCCTTTACACTTTCAGAAATTTATTTCACACTAAATTAACAGATTATTGTAAAATTTGTATAATATTTCTGGCTCTCCTTAACTGTTCTTGAAGTTCACTATTATCTAGATCTTGGTCAGATTGCTCCTCTCGGTCAACAATTTTTAAAGCAGCTTCTAGAACTTCTTGTCTAGAATGCCCTTTTGCGCCATTAAAATAGTTAACAGTTGTTTCCCAAAAATCATTAGGAATTTTGCTCGTATCGAAAAGATTTTTTTGTAACCAAATTTGTTTTAGTTTCTCAAATTTCCATTCTGATCTATCATGTTTCCACAAAGATAAATAATTTAGAGCATTTTGTTGGAGTTGTAAATCAACTTTTAATTTTCTTTGCTCTAAAAGTTGGGCATGTTTTTCTCGTTTTCGGGCGCGTATGGATTCCTTTTTTTCAGTTGTTTTTTCTTGCTCTTCAGGCTCTGTTTTACTTGTCACTATATTATCTAATTCAGCAGATTTACGTTTTTCCTTGGAGTCTTTAATTTTTTCTTTATCCTTAAAATTTATATTTTCGCCGACTTTAACTTGAGCTACTTTTCGTTTTTTACCTTTTTGATTTTGAACTGGATCATTATTAATTTTAATAAACGAAGCATCTGTATTATTCTGCTCTATAACTTTTTGTTCGGAAAGTATTTCTTCCGCTTTATATTTTGTAATTATTTCTTCATCAAATGATACTTTTATTTTTTTTCTATATTCCCTACGTTTCTTTTCCATATTATGATAGACTCTGAAGAAAAATATATTTAAAGAACATGAAAATGATAAGGTTGCAAAGATGAGGTTGAACGAGGTAGATGAAAATTTCAATTTTTCTTTTTGAGGTTAAAAAGTTAAAAACAAACCATTCTAGGAATAGCTTCTACGTCCCACTAGTCAACTCGCATACCCAACCATGTTGCCGTTTGTTGTCGCTGTATTTTATGAACGGCGGAAAGTACGCCTAGCACAGAGAAATAGAAGGGATAGAGAATGAGCGTCAACATGCGCAGAAGGTCTAATCAAGTTGGGCGCCATATTCCAGGTCTTCGTGTCATTTTGTATATAGGTGGTAATCTATAAGTAATCAAATATCAATTTGCTGTTTTCAACCATACGGGGGGCAATTTAAATTTAGTGAAATTCTATCATTTATATGGTTAGTTAACATTAATATGATTTATTTAATTATCAGTTTCAAAACTGCGTACAATATTGGTATATAATACACTAAATATACGAATATTCTGACAAAAGACGCTACGGACAGATGACCTTTTCGTCGTAAAACACTCGAAATGATATTAAATAAGTATTTACAATATTTCATGTTTACTTGTACTGAATTACGCGTTTCAATTTAAAATTTTTGCAAATTTGGTAAAAATTGTTCTAAACAACTTTTTGTTCAAGTTGTATATTCATAAAAAACATTTGGTTCATAATTATTTTTGATGATTATCTACCTTGTATTTTTAATATAAACCTAGAAAAAATATGTTTTTGTTTTATTTTTTTTATTCGTCCCTTCAAATTATGTTTCAAAAACTGTTACATAACATGTCCTCTAACAAATATTTTCATAATACATAAACATCATTGATTTTATTAAGGGTATTATTATTAGTATTTATCCTGGTTTTTGTCGACAATAAAAACTCAATCTTGTAATAGAACATCAATTTTATATTTCGTAAAATTATTTTGATACAAATTCGATTTGTCAAAATTCAAGTCATTAATATATTGATAAACAACCCAAATTATTCCTAAATATTTTATTATAAACAAAAACTGTTACCGGTAAGTTTGTAAAACACATTATGGTTTGTCGTAATACTAGAAAAAATCATTTATTTTTTGCACAAAAGAAGCTTGTCGATCCTTATTTGTCCATAACAAAATTCTGTATGTACATATACCTAATTTATTATTAAGAAAATTAGATTATATGATCTCAGAATTTTAAGAAATTTTTTTTTAAGATAAAATAGTTTCTTCTCAACTGTAATATTGTCAACTTTGGCCTGTATTTTATCTATTTAAAAACATGGGATTGACAATCCCCTTACTAAAATACATACTGGAAGGTACCGATTAAGTTTCATTGCATCAAATACCTTTACTATAAATCCTGGCTCACAACTCACAATTTAAGGCCATTGCAAAATGCTTTTGAACTTCATCATAGATTTTACAAGAATAAAAGTGTAATATTGAAACAAAGTAACACTGTAAGCTTCATGACTAATAGTCTCATTTTTAACACTCTTTAAATATCATCTCGTTAACAATTATGAATATTATATGATTTTTCTCAGTGATTTGTGGCACAGATACAAATTAATATATGCCCCATAACAGTTTTTAAATAAGAAACTTCTGCCTACAGATTTAATTTTCTTATTGGCATAATACCCTTTCTTCCTATATAAATCTTGCCATTTTTTCAGTCCAATGTTTCTTGTTTTTACAGTTGTAGGAATACTAAAAATGTTGACTATAGAACTCGATCCTATGTTTGAAAAAGCCTTCATACCTGTAACTGTGCATAAATCTAATTAACTGAATTCTCCTCCTCTTGACACTCTGAACACTGTTGCTGCTAATGTTAGAAATATTTAGGACAAAACTACAACTACCTACAACAAACTTTACAATAAAAATGTTAAATCTTCGCTGTTCGATTAAAATATACCCTATCTTATGTTTTCTTTTCCTCCAAATAATCTTCTTGTCAAGTAAGGACCAATCTTATTTGACATATTTCTGGTACACTTGAACTTGTGCTTTCATGGACACTATAAGAGTGCACTGTTTTACAGCAGCACGAACATTGATTCCAAGTATCTTCTTCCTCCACACGTAATAAAAACATCCTCTTTAAATGGCCACATCATACACTAATTTTTGACCATTCCCATTACAATCACGATTTTTACAAATCGCCTTTAGGAAAACTAAAAATAAACAGTTTTGGATCATCTGTAAACACGATTATGTTGTATAAACTTACACATGAAAACTAATCATTTTTCCCGGCGTATTAGCTTTCTTAGAATGACTATGACAATATACAACAAGCCTTTTTGAATTAGTGTTTAGAATAATTGAGATAATAATAAATTTTAACTAGATAACAACAAAGAATATACCTAGCTAGGATAACAACACAAACGAAAAAAAAAAAAAAAAACAAAACAAACAGATGTCAATTAAAGAGGGGAACTGACAGCGAGACCTGGAAGATGTCTGCCATCTTGCCGTCGACAAAAATTTGGATGCGCACTCGTCGAAGCTCATTCTCCCACTTCCATATCTCTGGCCTAGCATCAAGGTTATTAAAAAATAAAAGGCCTAGAATTAGCGTTGGGTCTTATGACTCTTTTTAGTGAGCGCGCTCACTTCGTTCAGCTCACTAAAAGGAGTCGTTCACACTGAGTCGTTCAATTGAACGATGACGCTCCAACAAACGGCCGCCGTGCCGTGCTGTCGTAAATGGATTAAATAAAAGATGTACGTGTATGTTCAGTTTAATATAAAAATAATAACACATTGAAGTACCGTATGATCGAAAAAAATGGCATCCACTTGGCTTGGAAATGACGATCGATGACATTTCCAACATAATTTTACATATAAAATGACAGCGATCTTCATTTCATAGCCATCGTTGACGCCGGTTTTATTCGATCATATGGTATTTTTAAGTCATAATTTCAAGATAATTAATTAACGCAAAAATGTTACACAAATGGCTGCCGTGACGTCATCACTTACGCGGTCCATTTAAAAAGAACACCTGCATCAAAATGAGACGGCGGACCGGACGGCTCGGCTCCTCGGCTCTCGGCTCCCTGTTTACATGCTGCTTGGTACCGATTTTGTCTCTGAGGGTGCAGCCACACTATCCTAAAAACGGCGTATCGGCAAATCGGCGTAACGGCGTAACGACCTTGAATCGATTTCCAGTAATTCTATTGGCTGAAATATTTGACAGATGAATTTGACAGATAAAATTTCTGACAGATGAATTTTTTCAGCCAATAGAATTCCACTGGATAAGTTGATATTATAAGAAATGTTTTATTATGTGGTTCTTTTTGAATTGCATACACGACCGAAGAAACATATAAGCTGCTAAAATAAATCTTCCCTAGAACTATTGTACAAAAAATAGAAGTTCCAGCAACAAATTTATCCCACCAGTTCAACCTTTGATTTGATGTAAACAGTAATTGTTTCTTGATGAGAAATGCAGATAGGAAATAGTTTATGGTTTGATTGTGTTAGTATTTTATTAATAGTTTTGTTGATGCAGTTTAAAGGTTCCTAGTTTTTCATTAAAACATTTGTTTATTGACATGTTTACATGCAGTTTGAAATTAATGATACCATTTTAATAAACATTAAAATCTTTTCGAACTAGTAGTGGTTTTATGGCGATTGACAGATTGAATAACGAAAATTAAGAATATTTTATCAGGAATAACTTAATCATAAATGGAAACCTGAAAAACTCTCAAAACGATATTATATCGAAAAACTCTGAAAACACACTTTAAAAGACCAAAAATTCAAGAAAACAACTAATCAGATTTTGCTTATGTTTTAAGCTTGATTAGCACAGCTGATTAGCGTCCTAAAGATCATAAGTTGAGTCAATGGGAGAATAAATAAAATGCGCCGTTATTGTGTCAGATTTTCCAGATTTTTATCCGTTTTATCTTTTGAAATCGATCAACTTTAGTCTTCTGTTTCTTTGATATTATCCAGTTTACATTTACTTGAGAAAAAGGAGACCTAAACCAACCCAAACTAAGAAATTTACATTTCCGTTTTGCTGCCGCGACCACTTATATCCTTCTTATATTATTAATTTGTTTTTCAGAAGGAAATCTTGTTTATTTTTCAAAGAAATGTACTTGGCAACAGACAAAATGGAACTTGACGGGACCTTTAAATTTTTTAATATATCTGCGTCTCTCTCGCGAAATCCATTTCTTTGTTCACTGTACGTCGACTCACGCCTTTTTAGAGATACTCTTTGCCCTGACACTGACCGAACGCCGCGCCGCCATGCAAATGCATTCGGAACACGGCTGCGGCGACACGCGTCTCTGTCACTTTCAGCTCGCTCTTTTGTTTGTTATCTGTGGCTCGCTCTGCGGCGATTGAACGATGAACGCAGATTACAAAGTGCCGCTCATTCACGGCACAGGCAGGTGAGTCGTTCGTTTTGAACGACTCATTCACGAACGACCCAAGCCTACCTAGAATATAGCATAGCCAAATTGGTCGGGCTTAATAGTTGCCTGCTAGGGCTAGACACAAGACACAAGTAAATTGCAAGAGCAGCGGTGGACTGTGGATCCATTGACTTCTACACTCCATAATCCATTGGTAAGGCTGTGGGTAAGGCCGTCGGCTGTCGCTTCGGGAACGAGAGGTCCGAGAATCGTGTCCTAACCAAACTTTTTTATTTTGGTATACCTTTATTTTTTTTACAGCTGTTATTTTTTTTATTTATTTACAGTTGTTGGTAATAGCAATCAAAATACGCCGTAGGCGTGTTTTAATTGCGTTGGTTAGTCTCTGATGGGGTATTCTTTTTTTTCGCATAGATTGTATGCGAAATACTCGACCGATTATCGTTTATACATGTGCAGAACTACGAAATTAGGGGACAAAATTATAAAAATTGGTTAGCAGTTAGGGGCGAAATTAGAGGACAAAGCAAACAAATGGCAACATTGTTGGGTATGCGAGTTGACTAGTGGGACGTAGAAGCTAGACCATTGAAAGTTGTAGAGATGGCGAGAATTGAATCGATTCATCTGTAAATCGATTCTTTGTGTGAATGCATTGAAAGAAATGAATCGATACCGGACTTTCGAATCGATTCGGCGAATTCGATCATTTCAATCCGAGATATCTAATATACCCTAGTAGTATCTCTCAGTATTATACTACCGTATGATCGAATAAAAACGGCGTCAGCGATGGCTATGAAATGAAGATCGCTGTCATTTTATATGTAAATTTATATGGGAAATGTCATCGATCGTCATTTCCCAGCCAACTGGACGCCGTTTTTATTCGATCATACGGTAGTATCATAATATAATAAATTGATTGTAACCATTTCTCTTAGGGTGCAGCGACACTATCCTAAAAACGGCGTATCGGCGTAACGGCGTAATGACCTTGAATAGATTTCCAGTAATTCTATTGGCTGAAACATTCATCTGTCAGAAATTTTATCTGTCAAATTCATCTGTCAAAATTTCAGCCAATAGGAATTACACTGGAAATCGAAAAGCGTCGTTACGACGGCGCCATATCACCTAAAATCTAAATAATTAATGGCTACACCATAAATTTAAGATGGGTATTTGATTATATGCTGATGTAGTGAGTACTACCATGACGAGTCTTATAGAACAATACTACGTCAATGGGAGATAGAGGTAACATTTTACTCTGATTTTACCTATAATTTTACTAATATAATATAGTTTGATTATAATGTTTGTATCAAAATTTCTTAAAAATATCAAGTTTAGTGGATTAATAGCAATTTTAGACATATATTTTATCGAAAATTTCGATAAGACTAAAATAAGCTTTATGTTTTATCTTTTTCTCTTTAGAAGGGAGATGGTTTTGTGTCGTAGAATACATTACAGTATTTAATATCGTGTACTTTGATATTCTTTTCTTAATCTACTGTAATTTCTTATTTCCTATAATGCCAGATCTTGACAATATATGGTGAAGGTTGAGTTTTGATCTTATTAGTTTAATACCTGTGTTTATACAAGACCAAATTAAGACTTAGTTAGTTTGTGATTTATATTAAGATCTTTCTTATAATATTTGTTATGTCTTAATCTTAATACTATATTATGCTTTGTCTGGAAAATAAATGTTCAAATATCTTAATTTTGCATATCCTATTCCATGCTTCCATTAGGAAAAATATGGTTTATAAATCATATATGCTAAGAAAATCACATAAATTAGGTGTAAGAATAGAGAAATCTTAAGGTAGCAGAAAAATGCAATATATGTATAAGCAGAATTAAACAAGGTAACTGTTAATGTTGCTGAAGCTGATTCTACAATATTAATTACGGAGGTTAAAAGGCCTTTTAAGGCCTCCGTAGTTTTGATGGAATGTTAAAAAAACTATTATGAACATGACATGGAGCTACTGCTAAAAATTAAAAAAAAAACTTGGACACATCCCTTTTAATTTCCCGAATTTTTAATAAAGCCCTTTTTAAACGTAGCATAATAATCTAGAGCAATTAGATTAATTACAATAATCTAGTGTTTTATTCCTATTTAATTTTATTGACTATGAAAATACATAATAAGCGTTCACGTGTTGTGCGAAATATTAAAATAATAATATAAATAATATACCGGGCGTACTATGATTGAAAAAAAATAGCGTCAGCGATGACTATGAAATGAAGATCGCTGTCATTTTATATTGGAAATGTCCTCAATCGTCATTTCCCAACCAACTGAATGCCGTTTTTTCGATCATACGGTATATATTTGACAAAAAAACACTGAAATGCACATATTTGTTTTCTACTGAAAATATTTCCAAAATAACTTGCAATCTGGCAACATCGAAGATGTACGCATGCGTAGTGTCTGTGACTATATGCAGCAAAAACTCGTTTCAAGGTCAGCCACCGGATCCACACCATTACCAAAGAGTAGATAAGACAAGAGACGACAGTGAACAAAGAAGTCAAATTTCGCGAGAGAGACGCAGATATATTAAAATTTAAAGGTCCCATCAAGTCCCATTTTGTCTGTTGCCAAGTATATTTCTTTGAAAAATAAACAAGATTTTCTGAAAATAAATTAATAATATAAGATGGATATAAGTAACGTATATTAATACGGAAATGTAAAATTTTTAGTTTAGGTTCTTTTCTCGCAATGCACTGATAATATCAAAAGAAATAGAATGACTTAGTTGATCGATTTCAAAGATAAACAGATAAAATCTCAAAATCTACGCAACGTTAGTTTTATCTAATCTAACCTATGATTTTAGGACGCCAATCCTAGGGGGTGACAGTAAACCGGAAAATTGGAAACAGTTGTGGCGCGGTTCTGCAGGCAGAAAGCATGGCCTCTTCTGGACTGTCCTAGACAAAAATCTGAATATTTCTATATGATTTCTGTCAATTTCTGCTACGGAACATTTTTTTATGCACGTCGGCGTCCTGTTCTTTTGTCTTTTGTCTGTGTCAGCGTCAGCTCCCGAGGCCTCTGATCAAATCGGCGCCATTTAACTATGAAGTTATAAAATGTTGTTTGGGAGATTGTTTCTGATACATCGGCTGAAATTTATAATTATTGAATGTTTTTGGTATAAACGCCCTTGTTAACGCTTTAATAATTTATTCAGCAATATTAATTAACATGAAGAAATTGTCACAAGACAGTTTCTGCGTGTAGTAGGTCTTTTTTCCTTATTTTATGTACCCGAAACAGGTGTTACATTAACTGTTTTATATTTTTTCCCAGCTTTAAACCCAAGGATCTTGGGATATTCTTTGCCAAGGATTTTCCGTATCTCTACTTTTAAAGACTGATCGGTGATTTTGAAATCAATTGAAATGCAAGTTATACAAGGTAAATTATGATTATTGAACTTATTAGCCTACATAAATCACTATAGAAGATGTCACAAACATGCGTAATTACATATCACACTTATTTTATCTTCTTTTGTGTATTTTTCATAGCAATAATTCTACTCTATCTATCTTTGTCGAGGACTTATCGTCCGCGCCCAAGTTGAGACATTAATTTTAAAAAAAAATTTAATTATATTTTTATGCATTATATTTCAACAATCAATTCCCTGTTATATTTAATGTCACAAAAATTAAATTATATAAAAAATACATATTTAGCCACTCTGTACGAAGATATCAATATTCTTAGGAAATCTAACCAGAAAGTATGCAGAGTGGCTTAATATAAATAAAAAACAACTAAATGCTTTTACTTGCCTATGAAAGATAATTTGGACACCTTTATAATTAGAACTTTTTTACACACTAAACACAGTATATATGATCTAGGTTTTCAAAACAAACATCTCTGATATTATTTAAATATTTGATATTGATACAGTAGTTTATTGGATTATAGCTCTTTAATTGTGTTGATTTGCATATTTACATTGCTCTAAATTCCAAATAAATATTTTTTGAGTAATTTTGTTGTAAGCCTATACTACTACCACTACAGAGTAAAGATTGTATATTAACCCCTCATTTTTTTTCTTTTCCTGAACAGCCCGCCATTATTCGCCTGTTTGCAAATAAATTGCATTCTACTGATAATGTCAGAATCTGTTATTGAAATGTCCCAGCTGTTCTTTGTGTTCATCAGTTACCCAACAAAAAAAGATATGCTTTATCTTCCAATTTTTAATAATGACTCAAACAATGTCTCTTGATGTACCTGATTGGTTGATAACCAATCAAAGGACTGTTGATTCTATTGTTAATATTTTAGACGCCAATCAGCTGAGCTAATCAGGCTTAAATCCTAAACAAATATGATTAGTTGTTTTCTTGCATCTCCCTTTTAAAGTGTGTTTTACAGTTTTCGATATGTTGCAGGCACTTCTCACATTTCGAAAATCCTACTTGCTTTTGAACGGGCAACATAACCAGAAACTTATCACGACAAAACAAGTTTTTAAGGTTTAATTTTAGTATCGTTTTTTTGTTGCGTACTAATTTGTAAATTGTTAAATATGAATACCGTACCGAACAGGACACGAGTAGCAGGAAAAGACGAGATGGTGGCAATGTGTGTGCTTATAAAGACTGCAAAAATAGGTCTTGATTCTTCGACAAACATAATAGTTCACTTTCCCTAAAGGATCCTGAAAAGTATTATTAAAGAAATATCCACTTTCCATAATTATGTTAATAAACTATTTGTAATCCTTATTGTCGTGATCTTCTGACTTAACGACCGTCGTCACCATTCTTGTAGTCGCTTCTCAAGTCCAAACCCTCGATATTACTACCTTTGAGGTGGTTTGACCACTGAATAGGTGCTTATTATTCTTTACATTTTTTATGAAAAGCCTTGAGTCTGGGTGATCGTTAGAACCACAAGCGCTTCTCATCATTTTTAAAACTTTGAATAGAATAAACATACTCTTAGTAACAATCAGTCTATAGAACAAACTGTATTTAACTTACTTCAGAGCATTCTTGGTTCAATTTGCAGTCATTAAATATTCATATCCATGAATTGTCACACAGAGAAATTCAGCGACACCAAAGTGTGGCTTTTTAATGTGACAGATTAGACCGTGCTTTTTATGAGAATGTCCTCTCCGAAATCCACGGGCGTACCCTACTATTTCTTAATAATATTTTCAGGTAGGTTTGCATAATTATTGGCCATGACTCATTCCCCAAGTAAATAGAAATACGACAAAAAAAATCTGAAAGTAATAAACTATAAAGGAAAACTAAAATGATGCAAATATTTATACTAAACTTCAAAATTTCATCTTTTAAGGTAATGGTTCTGTTCCTCCCTAGATCACTGGTCTTTCTGAGAAGAATTTTAATGTTGATGGTATTCTTGTAGCTCATAATTTTGATGAGTGTTGACATAATAAAGGTTAAAAATCATATTTTATACTTTGTCTCACAGGTTTGCCATAGTTGGAACCATATTGTCTTTATATATTCACAACAGCTCCTGCAGTGAGAGATTCTCAGGTAAAAAACTGATATACATTCAAAACAAATGTTAACTTAATGTAATTTATTAGAACATACTCAGATGGCTCTGACCAAAAGTCATCTTCTGATAAAGTTTTTGGATGGATGTCATCTTTAGACAGTTTTGGACAAGTCTTAACTACTAATTATAACTAACTTACATTCTAACTTAACTAACATTTTTTTTTTATAACTGTTGCAGCTGCTCCATTGTATCAAATCCCAGTGTATTAATTTTGGCTTTTAATCAGGTCGTCTGTAACATTAACATAAATCAATTTTTCTATTAAATAAGTAATGTATGTTTAAAATTGCTCACCCATGTCAGGGATCTTCATAGTTAATAATATAATTTCTAAAGTTTTGGCTAATATGCGGAAAGTCCTATGAAAACCACAGGCTATCACTATTTCACAGAAGATTGTTCCAGAGACATGATTAACTCTGATGCATAAGTTTGGAACCTTTCCGCAACAGCTCTGTTTGTTAGTACCATCAGTTGTATACAATTTATCAATAATAAAAACCTATTTTCTCAAGAAGAGCTAAGATATGAGGACATTCAACTATGCTGGTGATGTAAAATTGTCGAACAAGTTTCCTTTGCTTAGAATTTCATGCACCTAACTTTTCAATATCTTCTAGCTTATGGCTCGCTACATTAAGTTCGGGGATGTGCTTTATTAATTTCCTATAATGTTCGTTGAGAAAATATTTCACTAATGTTTATTTTTTTCTTCCTTTAATCGTGGTCTCAACAATTATCACTAATGTCGTTGGTGTAAAATCAAATATTTCCCCAAGGACGTGAAACCGCAAATTCCATAATGACTTGCTATTAAAGATGCGCGTTTCACTCAACTTCATCTCATCTAGTGAAGACTACCTTAAAAAAATAGTATTACTTAAACGTGAATTTTTGTTATTACATTATATCGTAAGAGTTTCTGGTTGAATTTAAAAATAACCAAAGTGATACTGGTATGTAGTCCGAATAAAAGTGCTCTATCTGTTCTGTTATTCCAATCTTATTCACAGATATGAGGTATGATATTTTTGAAATATACCAATAAAACTTCGCATAAATCTGCGGACGACGCATTACGGGTTTTTAAATCCACATTAAACTATATTTTTACCTCTATAATTCCTCTGGTTTCATAAATGCAGTTTTTTTCTTCAGCAGTTCAAAGGTTGACTTTTGAAAACCATAGCAACCATCTATCTTATTAATATATTTTTTCCGACAGTGTAAATTAAAAGTTTATATTCAATGGTTATATTAGTTCCATAAGGGTTCAATGTCAAAGGTATCTGGTTATATGTATATTATAAATAAGAATGGAATGATATTTGAGGGAAATATATAATAAATTTGTTTCAATTAAAAGGGATGCCTATAACATATCGTTTTGTATATGTTTGCGAAATAAACTTGCAACTCGATAATCTTTAGAACGAGATATGCATTGAGCGATATCTAATGGTACAGGAAATTACCTATACATGAGGTAGAGATTCGGGAGTAATCTTGTGTTTCCGTAAATAACTCATAAACTGCTAATATTGAGGGGTGTAATTAACAAACATTCATACTATCCATAGCATTCGTAATCGCCATGATTTCTAGCAATTGATTTAGCATCGATATTTAAAATAGTGACGTGTTGCTTCTATGCTGGTTTTATATGGTAAAATGAAAATAATTTCTTTGACTTTCACTTAATTCATCATTTAATCTTTTTTATATTATTTTTAATAAATTTTCGTTAAAATCTAAAGTTCCAATAGTATTGTTGAAATTAATTATTGTTGATTGAACAATTTTTTGTTGTTCTTTTTAAAAGTTGAAGGACTGAAGTTTCGTCTTTATGTATTTGATAAATTTTAAAATTATAGTATGCAAGCAAATATGTTCATCTAAAACCTTTAATTTTAATCTCATTGCTTCTTCCGAGAAACATTGCATACCAACCCTTTTAATTTTTTTGTATACTTTCTTACTAACAATGACTTATGACCGATCAATTCTTTTTTTTATTTTTATTATAGTTCTTTTCAATTTTTTTTCGAAAGTTGTATTTAGAACTTTTCAGGCCTAACTGACAAATCACACCAGTGCATGAGCATTCTCCACAATATAAATCTGTAGTAAACTTACTTAATAATAATTAATAACTTATTACTAACTTTTTCTAAATGTACAAAACCTACTAGTTTTCCATAATTAACAGAAAATAATTTGTAATTCGATTGATTAGACACAACTGATGTAGATTGACCATTACAAAATGGAAACAGTTCAAGTCATAAATCATGTTATATTGTATTCCTGATGGACTACTGCTAGGATAAAATTAATTATTATAAATAAATTAACCCTAAAACAAAAATATATATTGTAATAATAAGCTAATTAAAATTCCCTTAATTCTAGTTTTTATGTTGTTGACAGATTGATTATGATTAGTCAAAACAAAAAAAATAATATTATGATATTTGCATGAATACCATGTTTATTTTTCCCTTTTTGAATTGTATAATTTACATCTAGATATTTTTTATAATGAGTATGGACCAATCCATAAGGCGGAAAGTTTTTTTACTTCTTGCCCCACGTCGAACTGATTCGTCGTAAAAGTATCTGCTTTGTTTAATTCCATTTCAGTCAATGGTCTTCCATTTTAAATGTTTCAATCTACCAAACGTAATTTATTTGCTTTTGATATGTTTGAGACATTTTAATAAATAATTAAGACGTAATTGTTTGAGCCAATGGTTGCATTTTTTGTTTAGCAGATTGTTTACCTAATCAGCATACTTATAACTGACTTTAGGTATGCTAACCATAAGAAAATAAAAATGTATATATTACTAGTCTAAATATTGAGAATTAGGAATATGTCCGAATTAAAAGAAAGTATCTAATGGAGTAAATTGTGTAGCAGTGTAAGGTGTGTAATATTACCATAAATGTTGCATAGAACAGACTATCCCATTCTATTTGAGAGATATTAATGAAGTGTCTTCAATATTCTTCTAGAACTTTATGATAGCGTTCTAGTGCTCCGTTTGACTCTTCAAAGTAACTTGTTGTTTGGATCAAATTAAACCTTAAATACTTGCAGTAAAACTTTTAAAAACTATCACCAACAAAAATAAATGACTTAATATCTGTGACTAAGCATATCAGGTATTCCAAATTATAATATAATTTTGGTTACAAAATGATGCCACTCAGTTACAGCTTCTTGATTTGAACCTGAAATAAATGTACCTGCCCATGGCTTGTTAAATCATGTGCTGAACTGTTAATAAACTATTTGTCACCATTTGTGAACATGGTAGTGGTCCAACCATATCTAAAAAACATTTTTCGAACGGTTTTTTACTGTCTGTAACATCCAACTGGCACATTAGTAATATCACGAAGAATTTCATTCTCATTCTCAAAGTTACCATCTGCAGTTTGATTTTTCTGAGACTGATTAATTTTTGACAAAGTTCCTTTACATTTTTTGAATTCTTTTATGTCTTTTCAGTTAAGCTTCACTCCTGTACATGGTTGAGTTAATCTTTCTTTATGTACGGGATGAATTGATGACAGGTTATGGAAAATTGTGATTTTCACCCTCAATAATAATAATGGTCTACCATCTGAATTCTACTGATAGTTCTGTTGTTAAATATTGTAATTTCATAATAGAGGTCTTTAAAAATATATCTTCATCTAGAAGAACGTAGTTCCCATTTGACTAATGAGTGCTAAGTGATATTCTGATCTGGGATAGTCGCCTTTTTGTTGGATATGCTGTTCGCAAAGCTAGGATCCTAATAAAAGATATATAATTGTTAAATAAATCAATAAAAAAACATTTTTCACGTTGTCTGTTATTAGGAAATATATTACAAATTATTTTGTTGATACTGAAAAACTGACGGCATGTCTAAAGGATTTGTGTTATCTTGAAGTTATAAATATTTAATATTCACTTTCAATAGCACTGTTTCAAACTGTGGTTAATATAGGTTTGTCATCAACAGGTGTTTTAGCACCTGTTTATTATTAAATTATTTAGATTTTATAGTCGTTTTCCCTAGGTTATATAATACACATGTTGATTTATAGGTATATATTGTCCTATTTCAAACAGGTTTTATAATTTAATCTGTACACTGACATTATATAATTTTAATGTTTTCTTAACATCTATCCATAATTTTTATAAATAAATAGTCATACTATACATTGAGGAGCTTTGTTGTGGGTTTCTATTCACCCCTCAATTTATTTGCCTTGTTTTTTAATCTTTCCAGCTTGTACAGCCAGGTTCAAAGTCATATTCTTCTCATTGTTGTACTGCTAAAAATTCAAACGAGAATTAACTATCTTTTTTATTAAAAATATAGAGTAGGTTTGTGATCTGTAACAATTTTAAATCTTGTGCCAAAAATATATGGACGGAAATGTTTCCACTGCCCAGACGATTGCAGTTAGCTCTTTTTCTGAAGTTGAATAATTTTGTTCTGCTTTATTTAGAGTTCTACTAGCAAACGCTATTGGACGATATTAAATCGTATACTAATGAAAAATGTAGTATCCCAGTCAGACATGCAGTGCCTCTGCTTGTCATAAACTGAGGGAAGCTGCTTAAAAGGAGTGGGGACAGAAATTTCAAATTTGCCCATTGCCGATAAATCTCCTTTTAAGCCCTCCATGAATT
Organism: Sitophilus oryzae; assembly: GCF_002938485.1. Lineage (NCBI taxonomy): Eukaryota > Metazoa > Arthropoda > Insecta > Coleoptera > Curculionidae > Sitophilus > Sitophilus oryzae. Next base: position 1,063,097 of record NW_022145686.1, on the reverse strand, counting down.
CGATCATATGGTATTTTTAAGTCATAATTTCAAATGATTAACCTTAACGCCAAAATGTTACACAAATGGCTGCCACTGACGTCATCTTACGCGCATCCATTGTAATAATAACATTCTGCATCAAATCTGGGTATTGAGAACAGGTAGGACCGGTTATACTCGGCTCCTAAGGCTTTGGAAAGAATTTTCTGCATTTACATGCTGCAATTGGTACAGAATCTTTTTCTACTAATAATTGCGGCCACACTATTTAGCAATTTTAGCGTAATTTTGATAAATCGGCTATAATATCCTACAAGCCCTAAAAAGATTTCCAGTATCTTTATTGGCTGAAATAGGTTGACAGATGAATTTGTTACAGATTGAATTTCTGACAGATCTGGTTTAATGCCAATTTCTGTATTACTGTGAAATAAGTATAAACATTCTTTTCCGTAAAAACTGACACTTCGAAGGTTGAAGTTTTAAATTATGTTGTCTAAATCTTTGAAAAACTTCAATTAATCTATCGTTATGTTCATTTAAGTTGTTTGCATAAATTACTATATCATCTAGATAGTGTGGCTGCACTCCCTGACACTGACCGAACGCCGCGCCATTTCATGCAACCATTAAGAACACGGCTTAAACGCGTCTTCATGAGCTCGCTCTTTTGTTTGTTATCTGTGGCTCGCTCTGCGGCGATTGAACGATGAACGCAGTTACAAAGTGCCGCTCATGTCACGGCATTAGCAGGTAAAAGTCGTTCGTTTCTTTTTTCGACTCATTTCTACCTGATGAAATCTACCTAGTATATAGCTAAGGTAGGTAAAATAATGAGATTTGCCTAACTGGGCTAAACACAAGACACAAGTAGGTAGAAAGAGCAGCGGTGGACTGTGGATTTCATTGAACTTTCTACACTCCATGCAACTCCATTGGTAAGGCTGTGGGTAATGGGTCGGCTGTCGCTTCGGGAACAACTAGTAAAGGCTATCAAGGACTGTCCTAAGCGGAACTTTTTATTTTCTTATAACTTTTGCTCAGGCTTTGTTCATTAATTGTTTCTTTATGTTTGAAAGGCAATCTATAAGGTTTTACGTTAATAGGACCTTTTTATTACTTTCTGTCGGTATAGTGTGTTTTTTATTGTGTTGGTGCTTGTTAGTTTTTCGCTCCTTCTAAGTAAAAAAATATCGTTAAAATCTCTACAAATATCTAATACTGAATTAGTTTGCGTTGGTTCATCTCTGATTGGGTATTAATTTTTTTTCTTATTTAGCAAAACGATGCAGATAATACTCGACTCAATTATATGTTTCTATACATTCATTACAGAACTAAAAGAATTAGGGGACAAATTCATAAAATTGGTTAGATAGTTTGAGGGGCATTAGAATTATTTAATACAAAGCAAACAAATGGCACATTGTTGGGTATGGACTTTTGACTAGTGGGACCCTAGATATAAACCATTCGAATAGTTGTAGAGATGGCGAACTTGAATCGATTCATTCTGACGAAGATTCTTTGTGTGAGATGCAGGTACAAAGAATTGACATCGATACGGGACTTATTGTAGTTGATTCGGCGACGGCGAAATTTTCAAAAATTGATATCTAATATTAATGAGTAGTATCTCAGTAATTTATACTGGCTTTATACTTTTTGCAAAAAATCGCGTCAATAGTCCATAAACTGGCGTCAGCGATGGCTATAAGAAATGAAGATCGCTGTCATTTTATATGTAAATTTATATGGGAAATGTCATCGATCGTCATTTTCCCAGCCAACTGGACGCCGTTTTTAATCGATCATACTATAGCTATCATAATGTGATAAATTGATGAGTTATTGCATTTATTGTTTAATTTAGCGGGATATCTACAAACACCGTATTAGTAACGGTGTAATGACCTTTAATTATACCAGTAATTCTATAATGCAAGTTTTATTCATCTGTCAGATTATTTTATCTGTCAAATTCATTCTGTCAATAAAGATATATCAGCCAATGAATTAATAAAATCGATCAAATTCGTTATCTTTACCTATCTAAAGAAGGGATTTTAATTATCTCTAAAAATAAGATAGGTATCGGATTATATGTACTGATGTATTGAAGTACCTGTCAATTAAGTTTTGCTCAATTTTAATTTTATTTTATGCTCAGGTAGTGTGTAATTCATAGAACAGCTATTATCTAATTTTAAGAAGCGCTTAATCGGCTGCTCGCGACCAAGGCTCGCTCTCGTTTCCCGAAAAATTTTTGAGATGTGCTCGGTTCTGAAAAATAATTATCTGCTGAATTGATTAACGACTGACGAGTCTTATAGGAACAATATACGTCAATGGGAGATAGAGGTAACATTTTACTCTGATTTTACCTATGAATTTTACTTAATATAATATAGTTTGATTATAATGTTTGTATCAAAATTTCTTAAAATATCAAGTTAGTTAATAGCAATTTTAGACATATATTTGTTGTCGAAGATGTGGTGATAAGAACTAAAAATTGGTAGTGTTTTATTCATTATTCTCTTTAGAAAAGATGGTTTGTGATCGTAGAGGTATCATTACATTATTTAATATCGTGTAACTTTGAGTTATTAAAATTTCTTAATCTGAGAATATCTTATTTCCCTATAATGCCGAATCTTGACAATTATGGTGATAATTTTGATACCATAATTAGATTATAATTACGCACGTCGTTGTACAAGATTAAAATTAAGACTTAGTTAGTAGTTTCGATTTATATTAAGATCTTTGATTATAATATTGTGTTTATGTCTTGTCTTATTTGAAATATTATGCTTTGTCTGGAAAATAAATGCGGTGGGCGTGTCTGATTATTGCTAGGTACATTTCTATTATATGAGTTACTATTTTGTTCGTATTGCCTAAGCTGTCTACACTGTGATGTTAAATGATTATTTTAAAACAAAATAAACAGGAAATTATTAGAAGAATGATTGTTCAAATATCTTAATTTTGCATATCCTATTCCATGCTTCCATTAGGAAAATATGGTTTATAAATCATATATGCTAAAGAAAATCAAGCATAAATTAGGATTGTAAGAATAGAAATCTTAAGGTTTAGAAATGCAATATATGTATAAGCAGAATTAAACAAGGTAACTGTTAATGTAATGATGAAGCTGATTCTACAATATGTAGTATTTTCGGCAATAAAACGCCTTTGAATTTTTCCGTAGTTGATGGAATTTTCTAAAAGTATTGACTACATGGGCTAGTTTAAAAATCTAAAAAAAACAGTAGACACATCCCTTTTGCATAATTTAAGTGACACGTTTAATTAAGCCCTTTTTAAACGTAGCATTTGTAATCTAGAGCATATTAGATTAATTACAATAATCTAGTGTTTTATTCATTTAATTTTATGACTAGAAAATACATAATAAGCGTTCACGTGTTGTGCGTAAAGTATTAAAATAATAATATTTTGGTTCTTCCCAATTTTGAAACTGTTTATATTGTGTTACCTCTTGTGCCTCCCTTTTAATTTAGTACCAAAAATTAAATCTACTAGTAATTCTTTTTTGATCCTTTGACAATTTTTAATATTGAATCAGCAATTTTATGAAAATGAAGATCGCTGTCATTTTATATTGGAAATGTCCATCAAATGAATTTATTAAATTCAAAATTTATCAGTTGCGTCTTTTCGATCCTACCATTATTATATTTGACAAATGATTTACTACTTTAGCACATATTTGTTTTCTCTATTTTTAAATATTTCCATTTTAACTTTGAAGAGAGAATCGAAGATGTACGCATGCGTAGCAATATTTGTGACTATATGCAGCAAAACTCGTTTCAATTGTCTTAACTTAAATCCACACCAACTACCAAAGAGTAGATAGAAAAAGAGACGACAGTGAACAATAGAAGTCAAACAAATGAGAGACTTTAGATATCATTATCTGGTGAAAACAAAGCTTCCCATGGAGAGTCCCTGCTTTGTCTGTTGCTCAGTGTCCCCAATGTCTACGTCTCGTGTCGGGCTTCTTGCTGCTTCTTGGTGCACCTTCAAGAACTGCCCGTTGCCTCTATCTTCTTCCAAAAACTGGTAGGTTTTCAGTAACGTATATTAATACGGAAATGTAAAATTTTAGTTTAGGTTCTTTTTTCGCAATGCCACTGATAATGATCAAAGAAATAGACCAACTTCGTTGATCTTGTAGTCGCAAAGATAAACAGATAAAGTTCTCTATTTGACTCTATCACCACTTGTTGGGATCTTATCTAACCTATTTTTTTTATAATTAAATTCTTAGTTAATTATTCTTAGTTTTTATTTTATGCTTTTTATCACAAAATATAATTTAGGCTTAAACGTCTATAAAACAAAATTTTGATTAGTTGTTTTCTTGCATTTTGTGCTTTTTAAAGTGTGTTTTCTCCCAGAGTTTTTCGATATATTATCGTTTTGAGTTCTTAAGGTTTAATTTTTAGGTCGTTTTGTTGCGGGACCAAACATGACCATTTCTTAAATAAATAGAAACCAGACACCGAACAAAGTACACGAGTAGCAGGAAGGAAGACTAAAAAATGATGCAACTATTTGTGACTATTTCTTCCAAATTTCATCTTAAGGTAAATGGTTCCACTTTATTTGCATCACCCATCTTTCTGAAAGAATAATAAAATAGGTCTTATTTTTCGTACCTTAAACATTCTTAGTTCACTCCTTTCCCAAGGATCCTGAAAAGTATTTTATACAAATTGTCGAATATATATACATTAACCATAATAAACTAAATGTTCACATCCAAGATCGAAGACATGGTTAGAAGCTTGTAATCGCGAGGATTTATTAAATAAAAATTGAGCAACTCTATTTTTTTGTACATAAACTCCACATTGTGATATTACACTTGTTCAAGTCCATATGTAAAAAAAAATGCACGTAAATAAAACATTTCTTACAAATCGACTTGGTCACTTTCTCTTGTTTACCAACGATATACAAAATATTGCTTTTATTATCTTTATTCCCCGACAAATATGTTTCTAATTATAATTAATTTTATATAATATTTAGAAAACTCATTTTTTTTGTTTCTATTTATTTCTTTACCCATACAGTAACTATTTATAAGCTATACAGGCAAGTTTGTATAATAGTCTATTTCAAATTACCCGCGAAAAAATTACGAAAATTTAAAGGGACAAGCGAGACGAGGTCACTCTCCCCACCACTCAAACATGAAAGGTACCGCGCGAACTGTCGTCTCTTGTCTTATCTACTCTTTGCCATTACCTTAAGACAAATACGTTTAAAGGTAATGGTGTGGATCCGGTGGCTGACCTTGAAACGAGTTTCTGCTGCATATAGCCACAGACACTACGCATGCGCACATCTTCGATGTTGCCAGATTGTAAGTTATTTTGGAATTATTTTCAGTAGAAAACAAATATGTGCTCTGAGTGTTTTGTGTCAATATATACCGTATGATCGAAAAAACGGCGTCCAGTTGGCTGGGAAATGACGATTGAGGACATTTCCCATATAAAATGACAGCGATCTTCATTTCATAGTCATCGCTGACGCTATTTTTTTTTCAATCATAGTACGCGGTATATTATTTATATCAAGGATTTATATATTATTTTAATATTTCGCACAACACGTGAACGCTTATTATGTATTTTCATAGTCAATAAAATTAAATAGAAATAAAACTCTAGATTCCTATAATTAATCTAATTACTCTAGATTATTATGCTACGTTTAAAAAGGGCTTTATTAAAAATTCAAGGAAATTATATGTCCAAGTTCTTCCTTTTTTTAATTTTTTAAATGCTGTAGCTCCATGTCATGTTCATAATAGGTTTTCTGCTACTTTAAGATTTCTCTATTCTGACACCTAATTTATGTGATTTTCTTAGCTATAATATGATTTATAAACCATATTTTTCCTAATGGAAGGATGGAATAGGATATGCAAAATTAAGATATTTTAACATTTATTTTCCAGGCAAAGCATAATATAGTATTAAGATTAAGACATAATAAATATTATAAGAAAGATCTTAATATAAATCACAAACTAAGTCTTAATTTGGTCTTGTATAAACACAGGTATAAAACTAATAAGATCAAACTCAACCTTCACCATATTGTCAAGATTTGGCATTATAGGAAACAAGAAATTGCAGTAAATTAAGAAAAAGAATATCAAAGTACACCATATTAAATACTGTAATGTATTCTACGACACAAACCATCTCCCTTCTAAAGAGAAAAAGATAAAACAAAGCTTATTTTAGTCTTATCAACACTCTTCGATAAAATATATGTCTAAAATTGCTATTAATCCACTAACTTGATATTTTTAAGTAATTATATGATACAAACATTACAATCAAATTATATTATATTAGTAACATTATAGGTAAAATATGTTATCTCTATCTCCCATTGACGTTTATTGTTCTATAAGATTCGTCATGGTAATATTTCAAAACATCAATATACATATAATGAAAACTATTGTTGCCTGTAAATAACTAGAAATTAAATAACTTGAAAGAAATAAAATAATTCTAATAAGTTTAAAACCATTAAGAAAAAATCCGTAAATGATAATTTTTAATTCTAATGTAAATATATAAATAAATATTATTATTATTCAACCACTTCCATATCTCTGTTATTATTACGTACAATTTTATATATTCATAATACTTTCATTTACACAGTCTTCATTATCCTTCTTACCTTAATTTTGGATATCAAGATAAATGTGAAATTATAAAATTAATTACAGAATTTGTATTATTATTATTGATTAACACTCAAAAAAAAATCAACTGCAAATAATTCGAAAATAAACTGCAATTTGGCAACATCGACGATGTGCGCTTGCGTAGTATCGATGATCAAATGCTGCAAATATGGCCTTCAAGGTCAGCCACCGGATCCACACCTTTACCCGTTTAAATTTACATTGTTTACATTTTTATTTGAACGTATTTGCCTTAAGATGTTTTTTGTCTCCTTCCGGCAAATAAAAACAACAATTTTAATGTGAGGGCGAATTTACAGATTCCTATATATTGATTTTATTGAGTTGCAATAAGTGGTCTACAGGTGGAGCCATAGAGACATGTCAAAAATGTTTGTTTCGTGCTAAAAATGATAATTTTCTAAAACATTAGAATTAACAGAAGTAAATACACTACACGGCAATAATTGGCAGTACCTTATTTATTATGTAAAATATATCACATTTCTGTTCTCTACATCTTAAACATTAAGAGAAACAGTAGAAACTAAATTCATTTTGTCAACATAAAGCGTCTGCCATGATGTTTTAAGCGTCGTTTTGGTGTGAGCAGATCTCGAGTTTTTGTATAATGAAGATAAATTGGCCCCAAATTGGAAGTGAATTGGTAATGGTGCAATTTAGTGTTTTTTCAGCAACTTATTATTTATTTGTTTTGTTCTATATAAGTCAGTTTATATGTTAAAAATCAATATAGAAAAAGCCATTTAAATGACAATGAACAAAGTTCGCCATAGAGTATTTCGGTCGAAATTTCGAATTTATTAAAATAAATATGCAATAAAAATTAATATTTGATTAGGTTCGTGTTTCTGATTTTCAATTTTTGTAAAAATTTTATTATCACAACAAATATAGTATTTGGGGAGTGTCAAAATATTGACATTAAAGGCAAAAAAGTTGAAATAGAAGGTCATTTGATGAATATACTTATGTTGTCAATTTCGGTTTGACATTGACCTTGCATTTAAGGGCTGCACACTGCCCACTGCCCACTTCAATGAATTACATTGTGTTATTACTTATATATACCATATGATCGAAAAAATCGGCGACTAGTTGTCTTGGAAATGACGGTCAATGACATTCCCCATTTAATTTTACATATAAAATGACAGCGATCCTCATTTCAAAGCCATCTCTGACGCTGTTTTTTCTAGTACTGTACTTGCACATTATGTATTTTATGCTACAATGTAACTCGATTAACTCACTCAGTCTTTTTATAGTAACAAGAATCAGAATGGTTGTGGATGTGCCTACGAGGTCTCTTCAAAATCTGAAAATGCAGCCTGCTTGTATGACTCCAAAAGAACTTTCCGAGAATGATGACTTGGCTACAGCTTTAGTTCTTGATCCGCATTTAGGATTTACATCACACAAAATGAATGTTCGTTATAGACCGCTCAAAGCTAATACATCACACTTGAAAAAGTTAATCGATGATTTCATTAAAGATCAGGATTATGAAAAAGTTTATAGTTATCTTTCAAGAGGTGAATGGATGCCTAAAATCAGATCAAAAAACCAGCAGAAAAAGCTTCAGGAACATGTAAGCTTGTTATCATTTTTTACAGTTGTGGCTGGTCCTAAAGGACACAAGGGCACCTGCCTACCCATTCGTGAAGATAACAGGAATAAAATAAGTATATAGGGTGTTTCTGAATAAGTGTTTGACATTTCACAGACTGATTTTTCAAATATTTTTAAGGTAAAAATTTCATATATAAAGGTGTTCTAAAATGTTTCGCTTTCGAGATACAGTGTGTCAAATGTCAAAAGTTTTGAGAAAAAAATATTTTTTCTTATTATGTCCAGAGCCTCTCTACATTTTTTTTAGGAAATATGGTATATGTCTTTTCCTTATTAAGGGGTATCTTTGATGAAAAATATTTTCTTAAATTTTTACCAGTACCATTCGTTAACGAATTTTACATATCAAACACCATAATACAATATTTTAGCTACTTTATTAGTACATTTAAATGGTTTTTATTTTTTTAGGCAAAACCCATACATCTGACAAGAAAGCCAAGATACAAAATTTGTTCTAAAATGATTGGGGATTCTAAAAATAATTTATTTTTAGAATATAATTTTATTTTAAGAAATATCGTGGGTATTATTTTTCTTTTCAATATTATTTAGTCGATACCCCGACGAACGCCACTGGTAAAAATTTGAGAAATTATTTTTCATTGAATAATGCCGAAAAGACGTACTAAATCTTATAAAAAATATAGTTTTTAGTGGCTCCAAAGTTTTTCTGACAAAAAAATATTTTTTTCTCAAAGCTTTTGACACACTATCTCAAAAACGAAACATTTTACAATGCCTGTTAATATGAACTTTTTAACTTAAAAAGAACCCTGTGAAATATTGGACACTAATTAAGAAACACCCTGTATAATTGAGTGCATAATGAAATTTTTTTATATCACATTTTATACAATCAGACAATGAGACAATGATGTCATTTCCAGCAGGAACTATAGAAGGATAGAAGTTATGTACCTACTAAAAATAGTAGATAAGCTTTTTTCTTGTGGAGACTGCCTTCATCGTCCTTTAGAACTCACGAGCCGCCACTGATTTTATGTACTAAAATATTTTATACTAAATATTATACATTTTCTTTATGATACATATCCTTATGAAAGTGCTTATACATTCTACTTTTGTTATTAATGTCCTGGCAAGCATGCTGGTGCTAAATGAATAATTTATTGATATTTATATATTAATATTATAATAATATTATTATACATATACAGGGTGTCCCAATATTCCGTGGACATAGACTACGTATTTTTGGAATCAAAATAAATTCATTGAACACAATTTACGTCTCTACAAACTTTTGCACTTGCTTCGTTTGTCCGCTAGAGGGCATTAAACTTTAAAAATATAAACACATTTTTTAAGATCTTTTAAGTACCGTTATTCCAATTTGAATGAGATTTTGGACTATGTTTTGCTAAGTGCTTTAACATTTGACTTTCACAAAAATCAAGAAGTACGAGAAGGGTGAAAATTACCCCCACCCCTACATAAACTTTAGTGTAAATATTTTTCAACTCCACCGACGACAGATCTTCTTTTCGTAAAATGATTCCTCTAGTATTTACTACATTTTCTGTCTCTTGTAAAAAAACGCCAAATCGCATTGTTTTTGAGAAAAAAATTTTTGGACAATTTATTTTCCCAAAGCAGAGACGTTCAACATATACAGGGAGTTCCAATATTCCGTGGACATAGTAGAAGTATTTTTTAAATCAAAATTAGTTAATTAATTGCACATAATTTACCTTTGTACAAAAGTGCTTCGTTTGTCTGTTAGAGGGTATCAACTTAAATTTAAAGGCGTAAATTTTGATGAAATAATATATTTTGTTTCAAACTAAACTCGAACGTTAATTTAAAATTTATTTTTTTTTAAGCTTTTAATCAAGCTTATTATCAAATATAATTTGTGGTACTAGTATAAAATTCCATATTTTCGCCAACTAGATTATTAGAGCATAATAGATTTTATATTTTATGTGCCTCCATTGCTTGATGTGACAAAAACATTTTTTTGGAAATGCTTCGGAAAAATATTCTTTTCCTTAAAAAGTATGCGCGGTGGCGTTTTTTACAAGAGACAAACAATTTAGTAAATACTAGAAGGACCATTTTAGGAAAAAAAAATTGGTCGTCGGTTAAGTTGGAAAGTACATATTTATATTAAAACTTATGTAGGGGTGGGGGTAGTTTTCACCTTTTCCGTACTTCTTGATTTTTGTGAGAGTCAAATGTTAAGGCACTTAGCAAACCATAGACACCCCAAATTTTAAGCAAATCAGAATAACGGTTCTTGAAATATCTAAAAAAAATAAAAAAATGTGTTTATTTTTTTAAATTTTGACGCCCTCTAACGGACAAACGAAGCACTTTTGTATAGAGGTAAATTGTGTCCAATGAACTTATTTTGATTACAAAAATACGTAGTAATTCTATGTCCACGGAATATTGGGACACCCTGTATAATTTATATTAGTATTTTCTACATAAAATTATGGAATTGTGAAGAAGATATTAAGTGTAATTGTTAAAACCGTAATGCAATAATATTACACACACATTTCTGGTCTTTATACAGGGTTATTCAGGATAGTATTATTAGGCGTAGTATTATTATTGTAGCTAAATTATTAGATTTTTATCAATTGTTGTGTTAGAGTAATTTGGGCTACTACCGTATGATCGAAAAAAACGGCCTCCAATTGTCTTGGAAATGACGATTGATGACATTTCCCATATAATTTTATATATAAAATGACAGCGATCTTCAGGGATGGGTAACGACGCGAAGAAAATTAATTTTCTTCGTGTATGTAGAAAAGAAGAAGAGTGCATAGAAAATGTATAAAATCTGAGAACTGGTACAAAATTACGGTATATTTAAAGCCGTTTTTTTAGTTTAGAAGTTTCTTATTCTATGATGGTACTAACTCCCTGAAGATAAGAGACAGTAATCGATTTGAAGACTATTAGAATATTTTTTTCTATTTAATCTGAGGACAGTACAGAAAAGACTGATTTTTTTTTCTTTGAAAGTTTTTATTAATTTTTTTTTAGTTTTATCATAGAAAGCCCTGTGGTTTCTTAAACTATATACATACACTGTGTCAATTTTAAAACTTCCCACCCTTAATATATTTCTTTCAGTTAAAAATATGAAAAATCGGAAAGATACGTCAATTTTATTTGTAACGGGGACACTTTAAATTAATATTTTTAGCCTTTTTCTTTCAACCCCCTAGGAGGGGTAGATGTCACCCTTACAATCTTAAATGGGAATGGGGGTCAAGTGACACATCGTTTTAAAGGGCTTTTAATTATCTTTTCAGTGGTACCCTACTTTGTTGCTTTTTGTCCAGAGGTTTCCGAATAATCGCGTTCCAAAGTTACAGAAACAATTAAATATGCCTGCATTGAGATTTTGGTTTTCAGGCTAGTATGTGTTTACACAAAAATTATTGCAGTGGGTCTCCTTGTAGTACAAATAAATTATTAGAAGATAGGTGGTAACATGGACGTAGCCATTACATTTTTCTAGGGGTGTCAAAATACTAATAAACAGAAAACATCATAACCATTAACGTTTCTTTTCTCAAATTATTTATTATTTTTCTCAAACCCTCATATTTTTAGAGAAGGACATACACAATATCCCCAAAAAGTTAATGTTTGGGCTGGTGTTTTTGGAAATGCTTGAATGAATTGGTCCTTTATTTATTGAAGGAAACTTCTAACTCAAATTGATGCAGAGGGTAATGCAGTTTTACAGGAGGATTTGTTAACATTCCAGAAGGACGGTGCTCCACCTCATTTTCTTCCGGTCCGACAGTGGTTAAATGAGAGATTTCCGGGTACATGGATTGGCCGAAGTGGACCAATTGAATGGCCTCCAAGATAACCGGATTTAACACCCTTAGACTTCTTTCTTTTGGGACATCTTAAATCCAATGTTTATAAAACACAACCTACTGATATTGATGATCGTAAAAGGCGAATTACAGCAGAATGCCGGTCAATTCCCGGTGAAGTTTACCGAAATGTTAGGGAGGAGTTTGAAAAGAGACTATTATTGTTTACAGGAAAATGGACAACATTTTGAACAACTTATAAGATAGGGCATGTAGTAAGTGGTGTAACCTTATATTCTAATCATTTGTACTACAAGGAGATCCATTGCAATCATTTTTGTGTAAACACACTATCCTGAAAACCAAAATCTCAATGCAGACATATTTAATTGTTTCTGCAACTTTGAAACACGATTATTCGGAAACCTCTGGAAAAAAGCTACAAAGTAGGATACCACTAAAAAGAGAATTAAACGCCCTTTAAAACGATGTGCCACTTGACCCCCATTCCCATTTAAGATTGTAAGAGTGACATCTACCCCTCCTAGGGGGTTGAAAGAAAATAGCTAAAAATATTCATTTAAAGTATCCCCCTCTCAAATAAAATTGACGTGTCTTTACGATTTTTTTATAATTTTAACTGCAAGAAAGATATTAAGGGTGGGAAGTTTTAAAATTGACACAGTGTATAATAATAACTAGTGTAGTGTGTAGTTCTTACTTTCATTATGTTTGATGTTTTCACAGTTTACAGAATCACACAGAATTATTCTGTAAAGTTTAATCTAACATTGAATTTTTTTTTAAACGTAAAACATACTATAGCAAAGTTTATAGTGTGTCTAACAATATAGGGAAGATTTCGACAGACGACGTCCAAAAAATGACACAAAAAATACGATATGCCTATGCATTATACTGACACGAATCCTCCCGAAATTAATAGTTTTTTTGACATACCATATACTATCCATTTGTAGATATATCGTTATTAGTTTATTTCTCGTACTAATCGTTGTGATTAAAGTATTTGAAATAAATATAAACTCAAAAATGGCTTACAATATACAAAACTAATTTTCTACGTCTGGATATGTAAAAAATGTAGAAAATTAGTTGGTGTAGAAAATTAATTTTTTGCGTGTAAAAATTACGGTAGATTATAAAAAAAAATTCTACCGATTGGGTACGTTTACAGATTGTGTTATTACTTGTATATACCATATGATCGAAAAAACCGGCGACTAGTTGTCTTGCCCTAAATTATTTATTAATATTATATATTTTATATAATATTTATACATTTATATATAAAAACCAGCTGTTATGTTTGGTGCCGGAGTCGGCGCCCGTTCCGACAGTTGTATTTAATTTTATTGTATTTGTTTTTATTGTTTTCATCTAGTTTTTTCCTAGCTTGTCTTGGCCGGTTGAAAGATGCCCAAATCGTATTTTTAATCATATCTCAATTTTTTCACTCACTTGGTATTTCGAGTCAAATTGTCGTTATGAACCGCATGTTACAATTTCAAATAAACCATATGAGAAAATGTCAAAAGTTGATATATGATATGTCATTCTATTCAGAGTGTCATTTTCTATCGAATAAAGTAGAAACATACCGAGTGTGCCATTTAAAAATTAAAAGTTGTAATCATTTCCGGTGAAACAGGAAATTAAATATGTCAATAAATCCTAATTTATGCCATATACTAACATACCAAATCTCGTTTTTTTATCTGAAAAATTAAAAAAGTTATAGGGGGTAGGGTTTCCATACGTCCGGATTTACTCGGACATGTATAGTACCGTATGATCGAGAAAAAACGGCGTCCAGTTGGCTTGGAAATGACGATCGATGACATTCCCCATTTAATTTTACATATAAACTGACAGCGACCCTCATTTCATAGCCAACGCTGACGCTGTTTTTTTTTTCGATCATACGGTATATTCAAAACATTTCAGTGCTTATACTATTTTTTGGCCTTTAAAGCTTAAATAGGTCTAGGGAAAGGAAGCTTAAAATAATTGTTATTTTTTTTACTAAATTTTCACAAAATTGTTTTCAAAAACGGTAAGATTTAAGTGAGATAAACCTTAATCAAATTACCTTTATTTTAATTATTGTAGAAATTAAAAATTTGTAATATACAGTTTTAAATTGGGACACTATACCTAATAAAAATAATATAAATTTGTAGCTCTAATAGTCCTACAATGACACCGACAATAACAATTGAAGGGTTCAGGGGAAAACATATAAGCGTCAATTTCTTTCTTAATTTAGGGTTTTACAATATTATACTAGATCTATCTGGCCCCTACAAAATGTAAAAGCTCTGCAGGGCATTAATTTGTTAAATCCTATGATATATGCCCAGTAAAAATATACATACAGGGAAAGATCCTGATCCTCTCCTGTAAAATTATTAAAATGGCGCTTATCGTGATTTTCCCCTGTATCCTTCAATTTCTATATGTCTGACAATTTAGCAACAATACGCGTCATATAATGCGATTAACCCTGTTAAATTAAATAAGTATAAATGTTTCTTGTAAAATATAATAACAAAATAAATAATTAGTCATCTCAATAATAACACAAGTGTGCTTGATAGATTTAAAAAAGTTGCAAAATAGTACATAGATCCAGTTCATCCTTGTTAATTATTTGTTTTATTAGATTTATAGGTATCTTAGAGTATTTGATAGAGACTCAGGTTTTGTAATAGAACCATGCTATAGATACTCCTTAGAAGGTCAAAAAGGGGCAAAAATATCAGCTACAAAGAGGTGGTACAAGAATGATAAAATTGAATGTCTAGTAGGGTGTATAGCAGAGTTAACTGAGCAAGAAGAAAAACAACTTCTTCATCCAGGAAAAAATGATTTTTCTGTTATGTACAGCTGTAGAAAAAACTGTGCTCAACTTTGGTTAGGACCTGCTGCATATATTAATCATGACTGTAGAGCAAATTGTAAATTTGTTGCTACTGGACGTGACACTGCTTGTGTTAAAGTTTTGAGAGACATTGAAGTTGGTGAAGAGATTACCTGTTTTTATGGAGAAGATTTTTTTGGTGATAAAAATTGTTACTGTGAGTGTGAAACATGTGAAAGAAGAAAAATGGGCGCATTTGCAAAAGAATCTGAACAAAAGGAAGAAAACGGTTACAGGTTAAGAGAGACTGACAATAGACTAAATAGGACTAAAACTAAAGTAATACACAATAATCATAAAGAAGAAAATCAATATAATGATTGTTTGCAAAATAATAAAGTTGTTACTCCCTTAAGCATAAAAGAACTGCGTCAAAAGGGTCTTACTAAATATGATGCTGAAATGCTAATAGCACAAGGTACCTATGATTAAAAATAAATGGCGTCATGGTCAAAATTGATATAAAAACTTGTCTAAAGTTACACTTTAATATAGAAAAATGTAAAGTATATCTAGTAGAAATGGTGTGATTCAAGTGTGTGGTAAAACTAGTAATTTGAAAATTTGATTTGTTGTTTGTTATCACTACTTACTAATTTCTGTATAAAATATTTTTTTGGTTAAGTTTTTTGTCAGTGCGTAATAAATGACTTCTAGAGGTCTATCCGAGATATATTACCAATATTCGTATTTTCAAAAGTAACTGTGACGCCGTTTTTATTCAGCTACAACGTATTATACTGGATGACAATGACTCGATTCACATTTACTTCTTTTTTTCTCATATAGGTATGTTTACTTCATATAAATTTAAAACTTGGGTATAATAATATATTGATCAAAAATCATCACATTTTCCATTAAAAAGAGTTGAATATTACTTCCGGTTTAACCGGAAGTTGTCGTAAGCAAAGGATCTTAAATAGCTCCTGTATATATTTTTATATACTTAAATATGTCACAAGTTGGTTTTATTTTTCTAAATGGCGTCGTAGAGCGGATTTATTCCAAATTTAGTATGGCGAGATTTGAGGTTACTAATAATCATTATGTTAAACCAGTCCTTTCGTCAAACTATCTTTTTCGGTGTTACGTTAATGTCAATTCTTTGTTGGTCCAGTCTATTTTCTCCAGCGAAAAATTCTTCTTAATATTCTTTCAAATCAGATGGCCTTGTCTTTTAAGTCTTCTTGTAGATGTTTTTTAAGTCTTGTTCTGTTGTGTGTGTTCATCTTGGTTAAAATGAGATCAATTTCATTCCTAGTTTCGCCATTACGAGCTTGCAATGCATATTTTCTATTTGGATTCTTCTTAAACTATGTATTGACTACGAACAGGTTTGATGATATGCATATATTACAGATCTGTGTCCTCTGTCCTCTTTTATTTCACCCCCAATTCCAAATTTTCCCACTTGTTCTTGTTCTTGTCCCCTGTCAGATACTTGAAATAGTATAGTAAGTTTTTCCTACGAGCCCGGCAACAGTGCGTCGGGCATCTCTAGCTCCTATAATAAAAAACTTAGGAATTTCGTATAATTGCCAACACTTACAGGATGAGTTTCAGGAAAATATTTTAACTTTTACAGGGTAGCTCAAAAAAGTGCGAGTGGATCGGGATGATTTTTTTTAAATGGAACATAAAAATACTTGTATATTAGCCTCTCATTACCCCTGTATATTATTGCATTTTTGGCTTCCTTTCTGATCACTTTACATAATCCTAAGATATTAAATATGTTTTTGTAATTTATTTATGATCTATATGAAAAAAATATACTGGGTGTAATTTAAAATACTAAGTTTGAGCCTCTCTTCCAATTAAACAAGAAGCAGATTTCAATTGTTTTTTAATGAAAAATATTCGTTTTTATAGACTATATATTATGTTGTATCCAATTTTAAATATATTTGATTAAAGAGAATTAAATGAAGATCTGTGCAGGGATTACATTGTCACCTAGTATATTGAGTATACAATATTATATAGTCGGAGTTGAATTTTTAGGTTGTAAGTTTTCTGATATTGGAGAATTTCAAACTTTGAAACGAAGTAGCCGTAGTAGTTCAGGTTCAAATAGCAGTGAGAATAATAAAAGCTGTACTGAAAAAAAATCTGTGATAAATAGGGAGACGAAAATCTCATCTGTAAGTTCTAGGACAGCGCGTTTACAAAGAAGGCAAGCACAAAGAGCAAATCAGGTAATACTGTTTAGGCACAACATTTTAGCACTTATTGTAACATTTGTGTACAGACAAATGCTGATTTTGGACAGTATAAAGCACATGTGGATGGCTATTTTTAGGAACTAATGCAAGCCGCTACACAAGGCATTTCCAGATCAAATTTGTTAGATGATTTGCAAAGTAATGCAAGCAGTTGTCCAAGTACTTTTAGTGATAATGATCCAGTCTGTGATGCAACTCAACAAAACAAGTTATTTAATGACAGCCATGAAAGTGGTAAACTAGGTAAAACATTTTTCAATAATTTATGATTCTAAATCTTTTTAACAGTTGAAAAGGACATGGAAATCCAAATTACGATTTTTTTAATTAAATTTTAAGTGCCTTAAAATGGCTTGTAACTTTGAAAATGTTCTTTTATTTGTAACTTATTGTTTATCTCAGTAAGTTTTACCCGATCTCAAATGCCTTAAAAATTAGACATTAATATAGATTCAATAGGATATTACCAAGATTTCTAACATACCCGATATTACAACCAATCGAAATAAAACTAAAAAGTTACAATTGAACTGTAAATAAAATAGCTTATTCTCATTCAGTATCTACTACCAACTGACAATAATAACAGAATCTAACGTTTTTGCATATCTTTATTATGATTTAGCCAATTTTTTAAATAAAAAATCAAAGTCTGACATTTCAAGTTCAGAGTAATGGCGTGTTTGACCTCACTTATGGAAAACGAATTCACGAAAGGTGATGATTGCTTCAGAATCTTTTTTTTTTCGGAAATTATATTGGATGTTATTCGCAGCGTAGACGAACAACGCTTGTAACTGTTCCACTACAACATAATAAATTTCAATATTTTAACGTATTGTTGCGTTTTTCGTCGGTTCCGTGTGGATAGAAAGTCACGATTTATTTAAACACAATTTATTTAACACTAATTAACAAAATAAAACAATAACGATAAAAGACTTAAAGAACTATTTATAACTTATTTACAATTTATCTAACTATTTATCTAACAGGAATTTATTTTGAATATAGCGCGGCGATTGTAGCTGTACGCGTTGACCGGTTGTTTTTCTCTGTCCTCCTCAGGCCTCAGGCGTCTGCTTATATATGAGAGCAACAGACAATCCAGATTTGTCTCGACAATTCTTATTCGTTCTAGAACGTCGGCGTCGCTGGGCGTATGAGTCATAGGCGAGTGGCCAGGCCTAAGGCCGAGTTCACACGGCACGGGTCCGCAACAGTATTTAATAATAGGAATAAATAATACAGAATCAAGTACGCTAGAATGGTCGTTCTTTAGTGACACTCATCCTCTGTTGCTTTTCTCGTTTAATGTTCATGAGTGACTTAAATTAGTGAAAATATGAAAATATTTTACAATAAAAACCAATAAGTTGTTCTTCAACTGTTTAAAGATTTAGAATCAGGTCTCCATAGTTAATTTAGCCTCTGCGAATAATTATTAATTTTCAGAAGTGACTTCAGAGGAATCTGCAGGAATTACTTTAAGAAATCATAAATGTCTAGGTGATTTGATGTTAGATTCAACTAGCTCTTTGTCAGCTGCTTTGGAATTAGATTGTCAAGAATGCAATGGAGTTAACAATAATCACACTTTGAAAAGAACTTGCAATTTAGATAGAAATAGAAAAATTTCAAAGTAAGTGTTTTTCAATTTTTTTTTGTTTCTACGCAAGAGAAAAAAATAATAATTTTTTACTTTATGGCAATCATGTCGGACTATTTTCATATTTTTAATACAGATACGATTATGAATGTAAATGGGAAAAACGATGAAATTCGGTTTTGACTAATACTCTGGGCTGACTTTTTTAGTTAGATTTATTTTATTGGTGAATTTTACTGCGGATCAGCAAAATAGTTCATCACATTAAAATTAAAATTAAGAAGGCGTCCTTTAGGCGGCACACATCATAATCCCAACCCGAAGCTATTTTTTTCAGTAAAATTCTGCCTCGTTGTAGTTTCCTGTGATACGCATTGTATTAAGTGGGATTTTAATTTTAATTGGGCAAGGGTGTTTAGATAATGGACGGTCGACATTGTTGACTTTTCTTGTACTACTAGCAATACAAAAAAAATCGACAATTAAATCAAAAATGATGAGTTATCAAAGAATATACCAGTTAAATATAAAACTGCCTCTGCACTATTCTCGAAATAACCCGAAGTAGGTAAAGATCTAACAGTGAAGGGTGATTTCGTAGTTCCTCGTCTACCTTTACCTGGTCTCGGCTTATTTTCATTTGACGAAATAACTCTCTTCACCGTTCGACTTTGATCTATTTCGGCCTATTTCACCAGTAGTGTAGTGGTTTAGAATGTACCGGGTAGCCAACTAAGAATGGACGCCGGCTGTATTTCAGAAACTACTTATCGTATCACTTTGGGAAAAAAATTATATTTATATATAAAGTAAATCGACCAAGAGAAATCGCTGGAAATTATTTTCAAGTTCGAAAAATGTCCGCTGGGGGGCGTTTCTCTGATAGCCAAACAGAAAACAGGGGTTTTCTCAAAATAATTCAGGTGAACAGGTATTTTAAATATTACTATTGTAATCATCGAGAAATTTGTAATTTTTTTGATATAGAGTGTTTTGCTCTATCTCATAAAATAAAATGGTGGGGAAGGTTAAACTTGCTTTTATTAAAATAAGGATAACTCGTCTGGTTTGGGTTACCCGGTTCAAACAAACTAGGGCTCGTTTAAAAGAGCTTTTCTTCCTTAATAGTCTTCAGTAGAAATGTTGTTTCCATAATTTTTGTCGTGGTATCTAGAGGGCGCTATAACAGATATTGCGCTTTTGCATAAAAAATTTAAATAGAAGGCTATATTTCTCTTTGCACAGTTAAATAGAGCACAAAATTTCCAATATACAAGGTCAAACCGCAACTTTCTATCTTCTTTCTAACCGGAGATATTAAGAGAACAAATCATGTTAGGCTGCCGCTTAGGATTATATGGTCTAAAAATTATAGTAGTAGGCTAGGAAACAAAAAGAGGTAAACTGGTTACGTCAAAATATCAAAACATATATTTTAATTTCATTTTAATACCATTTAATTGTTATTTATCCATGTTCGTTCATGATTCGACCCCATAAATTAAAACCCAGGCATATTGAATCCCATGACCTAGCTGGCCGTGGAAATATGCCGCTCCAGCGTCTCTATCAACTAAAGTAAGTGGTATCCAGAAGCCCCGCACATAGCAAAATAAGCGGCACAACTGTATCAACTACACCAACTGCATTCATGATGCCCTTACATTCATGATCCCCTTACAAAATTGGCAATTCATTTCTTAGAAATTATGGATAGTTCATTTCATTCAGATAATTAAAAAAGTCCAATCATTTGCCATCCTAGAATTACTGCCTAGAAAACGCCCGAAATTCGGATGCATAAAAACTGAACTTAAACGTTTTGATATTTTGATGTAACCAATTTACCGCTTTTTGTTTCCTAGCCTACTACTATAATTTTTAGACCATATAATCCTAAGCGGCAGCCTAACATGATTTGTTCTCTTAATATCTCCGTTTAGAGAGGAGATAGAAAGTTACGGTTTGCGCTGATATTTTGGAAATTTTGTGCTCTATTTAACTGTGCAAAGAGAAATATAGCCTCCTATTTAAATCTTTTATGCAATGGCGCAATATCTGTTATGATGTCAAACATCGCCCTCTAGCTACTACGAAAAAAATTATGGAAACAACATTTAAACTGGAAATCATTAAGGAAGAAAAGCTCTTTTAAACGAGCCCTTAGTTTGTTTAAATCGGGTAACCCAAACCAGAGTTATCCTTATTTTAATAAAAGCAAGTTTAACCTCCCCCCACCACTTTATTTTATGAGATAGAGCAAAATACTCTATATCAAAAAAATTATAAATTTCTCGATGATTAGAATCAAAGATATTTAAACTCAAGAGATACAATTGTTTACCTTTTTCCTTCATCGGCCATTATTCTATCTTTATTTTCGCATCTCACTTTCACCGAAAACATTTGCCAGATTTACCTGTATATTGGTATTAGTATTCGATTAAATACCACAACCAATTATTAAGTAATAAATAATTTCGTTATATTTCTATAATATATCAAGTACATTAATTTGCTAACGTCAATTTTTTCATTTAATGCTTAACTGCTTAATTATTTTAAATTTTATAATGGAATAAAAATATCATGATCGTGTTTCTTTTAATAATAAAAAGCAGTTTGGCAACGTCAGTTTTAGAAATATGCCGGCGTAGTACAACGGATTTCGATGATAAATGAAAATTCCTAGATTCTCCTGTTGCGATGTTGCTATGCCGCCGATCAAGCTCCGTATTCTTTATTTGCAGTATTATAGTATTTTTGCGTTATTTTGTGGACTTCTGTGGACATTAATTTGAAAATATGGTGCATTCATGTATTGTGTACAAGAGAGTGTATCATTTAAATCCAAATTTAACTTTTCACCGGTAAATAAAAATAAGTAGGGTTAGGTATATTATCATATCCTCTTCTCCGTAGATCAGAGGCGGACCTAGACATAAAAAATAGCAGATTTCTAAATTATATTTATTTTTAGGTTTATTTTTTAAATTGTATATTTATTAATTTATTATGTTTTTTAAATTATATATTTATTAATTAAATTATTTGTAGAAAAAAGGTACATGTGATACATACTAATTACTAATAACTTAATAACAATTTCTGTTTCCCTTTTAAGAAAGGGTATTGAATAAGTATAATCTAGGTACCCACTTGGGTTTGACAAATCATTCCTACCTTTTGTGAAAATTTTATTGGGGTGTACCAAAAATGGAATTTTGCGGCCTTTTTTCCTTTGCAAACCAGAGAAAAAAACTAAATATTTTTTAAGACTAAGGGAAGAACCGTTTACTAGACAATGGCCATTTTATTTTATTTATGATTTTCTAAAATTATCGCTAGACTTTTCTGATGACGGTTTTAACTACAGAGCAGACTCCCTCTATGAACACTATTTGTTCTCATTGTTTCATATACATACGTTGACCATGATCATTCGACTAGGCAAGTGCATTATTTTAAAATTCCTCAACACCGAACAGCTAACTTCCAAAAATCTTTCAGTTTCATAGCGCCACATTTGTGGAATAATATTTCTAATAACTTTAAATTTAAATCCTTTACAGATTATAAAAAACAAATTAAAAATCATTTATTAAATTCATAACAATAAATCATTTAAAAAATTATAATTTCTTCGACTGATTTGTGAGGTTCTTGTTCTTCTGATATGCCCGTCATTGGTTGCTGTTCCGGTTACACTGTTTCGTTATGCCTCTCTGCTTATCTCCGCTCATCCCTGATAAAATTATATTTTCACTTTTTTTTATCTAATTTTATTTTTTTTAATTCTGTTATTTTTATAATTTAATTTATTTCTATTTTGTTTTTAGGGTCGCACAACTCTGGTACTTTGTATCATTGTATCGGTTTTTTAATCGCGGTGCGATCCCTTTAGACACACATTTAGTAGTGGTAAAATTCATATAGGTATATATTAAATATACATATAATAATAAAGTTTTTATCAAAAATATGTGAAGTCTACAAATATTAGTTTTTGGTAAAATATTGTGTTACTAGGTTAAAATAACTATTTTATTTTGTTATTGCTAATAGAGCGAGTCTCATTCACCGGAGATGAACAAGGTTTGGAACAAGATATTGAAACTGCATTTACTAATACACCCAAAATTTGATATTTTATTTAATAAAATAAAGTAAAAAACGCTTATTGATTTTTTTAATCGTTATTCTTATGTGAAAAGCCATCTTATAATAAAAAATTATGCCGGTTTTTATTTATTTCGCTATCCTCCCTCAACTTATTTTTTTTTGTTATTACTATCCTCCTTCAACTTTTTACAATGCGACAAATATGTAAGTGTTATTATTTTTTTAAAATTTATTAAACAACTATTTTAATTTCCTTAAAATACTGTCGATCGGTACGCCACTGGAAAATTGACCTCAACCGTCTATTCTTTGTAAACAACTACATTGTTGCCGTTGCACCGATACCCTATTCCCTTCTTTGTCCATTCTCTCTCGCACTCGTTGGTTTTCGCAAACCAATGTGTGATGAAGGTTTAGAGCGTTTTATGAATGGATCGTTGTATCTCCCGAGTTTAAATATCTTTGATTAGAATAGTAAGTAATATTTAAAATACCTGTTCACCTGCATATTTTTGAGGAAAACCCTTTTTTTGATTAGCTATCAGAGAAACGCCTCCAGGCCGACATTTTTCGAACTTGAAAATAATTTTCAGAGATTTCTCTTGGTCGATTTACTTATTAGAATTTTTTTCCCAAAGTTATACGATAAGTAGTTTCTGAGATACAGCCGGCGGCGGCGCCCATTCTTAGTTGGCCACCCGGTACATTAAAGTTAAAATTCACATTTTTTTAATATTTAAAAAATGTTAATAATTATTTGGAAAAACTATTAGGGATATCATATTTTCTAGTTTTGATCTTGTTTGATATTTCAAGATTGTATTACATTTACAGACGAAAGTTATATCAATATATTTTTATTAATTAATTACGTATTATTTTTTTATATTTTGTAAATTAACAGGTTCCCGCTGGTATAAATTAACTTTTAACGCAAAGTGTTTGGTTTTTATAATGTATTTTTTTTAATTTTCATTAAAAATATTCTTTTTGGTAGTTTCACATAAATGTTTAAATAGGTTGAATTAAGGGAGATTTTGCATATGGAAACATAATAGGCGCCTGTCATTCTATATCTAACATTAACAGTTTTTGAGAAAAAAAAATATGTAAAATTTTTGGACAAAAAAACTACCTGCCAAAAAAATTGTATAGCCTAAAACTCAACTTTAGTGATTACCACAGCCACTGTGCCATAAAGAGAAGACATGTGGCTATCTATTTCAAAAATTAAATTGTTCAATTGTCATACAATAATGGCGATAGCTGTCATAGAATTGAGCGAATAAAAACTTCAATCAAACAGAAACCCACTTTTTATTTCACTAGTAAAAAGGTTTTCCAATTCGTTACTTTTTGAGTACCGTGCTGGCAATGTTACTTTGGGGTCGGCATTTACATGTGTGGAAGTAAATCGCATAGGGATCTTATTAAGTCGGAGTGAGAGAAATGCGACCGACAGACGCGACGCGCGATGGTGTGCTGTTGCGGCGTTGCCGATACGCCTTTCCCTATAAAGTAAAGTAAAATCACAATCGCAAACAGCTTATTTTTAAAAGACTTTTTTTTCAAGAGATAACTAGATAAAATCATTAGACATGTGTCTGAGCATCTGAAATGGAATTATAAGGTTATCGTTAGGGTGTCATTTTTTTATAACGAGAAAACGTCAGTAATTGCGATGATTTAAAAACTCAACTTTTTAATACATAACAGGCCATAACTCAAGAACCACTTTAGATATTGAAACTTTTTTTTATTTTCAAAATCGGATATTTTACAATATATTTACATAAGAAAAATTCGATAAGGGTGTTTTTTCCATTCAAAAATTGTAGACAATCCATCCATTTACTTTTAGAGTATAGCAATTTTCAGCAATCGTGTAATTTTTTCATTGATAAAGATTTTCATATACTGTCTACAAAGAAAATACAGCAGAAATATTAACAAAGTTCTTGAAAAAACTACAATCTATTATTTTTAATAGATTTCGAGATATCGATTTTTGAATAATGATTTTTGAATATTGATTTTTGAGTTCTAATGGCGCGACCACTATCGAACACCCACTCAATTCCACTTATTTTTACCAAAAATGCAAGTGCTTCTAGCTTGCACTTAAAAAAATTCAAGCTATAGGGAAAATTACGACTCGTTAATAAATAAACAAGTATCACGAGACGTAATTAAATCGTGAAGCTGAACGCATGACGTACACCTTTCCCTAGAACTTTAAGTACTGACAGAGGTATTGATTGGGTTGACCGGTCAACTGCGACAAATCTGCTATATCCCCTTCCACGTCTCTTAGCGATGTGCACAGTTTCTCGGTTCATTTCATACGTTTGGCAACGTGTTTACTGTCCTCTCTTTGTTCAGTACATTATAAACGCATTGTACTCTTCTTACATACGGAAATCTCGACCCAAGACTAACCTTTGCCAGCCCTTAATATACATGTTCCTATACCTAAAATAAATCGTTTTTAAGTTATTTAAGATTTAGTTTGAAAACGTATATTTTTCTTGATTTTATCTAGCTTCCTTTGGGATTAAGTGTCAGTCAGACAGTTTATGTATTTCCATCTGTCAGAGAACAAATTATTTGAATTTTCTATATTATAAATACTGCCTGCCTAAGAGTTTAAAAAGTGTGTTTATAAAAATATCTCTTATTTTCGCTATTTAGTGATATCTAATAGCCTTGTTTATATATTCTTAAAGTTGGTCAACCTCTCGACAAAATGTGCTGCCTCTGGCGAACAAATCGCAAAGCTTTAAAAGAATGAAGCATGTGATTAGGGGCGGAGTCAAAAATATCGATTATTTGCGGTATTTCCCTCAGAGTAATGTAATAATATAGCTCGGATTTTTGCGAACTATAATAGGACTCAGCTGATTAAGAAATTTAAACAAAACTATTATTTGAAAACTATACGTTGATCTTCGATTATTTTTACTGTTATTTTAAGGATTCTAAACCGCATTTAACAAAGAAATAACAATTTTCAATATGTTGGTACATTAATGCTAATGGTAATTATTAATATTAAAAAAAAGTTACATACACTTACTTTATTTCGATTTGACCCAGGGATATAAAATTTTATTTCATTCTTCGATCATTTTATTCTAAATTGAGGTTTTACGTTTTTAAAATATTTTTTTTTGAAAACAAAACGTTTATACATTCTTGATTAATTTTTTTCTTAATTAAAAATAAAACTTGGCACTTGTTTCAATAATATTATTTGACATTTAAATAAATATTATGTACTTAATACACCATTTAAATCTTTATTACACGAAATAAATCTTTCTTAGCGTAAAACATGGTCAGAGTCAAGTTTGCTTTAACTTTGTACCATATGAAAAAAAAAACGGCGTCCAGTTGGCAGGGAAATGACGATCGACGACATTTCCGACGGTCGACGACATTTCCACATAAATTTACATATAAAATGACAGCGATCTTCATTTCATAGCCATCGCTGACGCCGTTTATTTTCGATCAAGAATTATAAAACTGAAAATATCATTATGTTTTAACTCACAAAGCCCGTTAAACCATAAAACTTTCTAGTATATTGTTTTATTACGAGTAAAAATGACACTTTTCGTGGCGAGACTGTAGGTTTGACATACAGCCGAAGCTAATAAAAAGTCATTTTACTCCGAATAGAACATGCTATTTTTTTCAAACGCCACAAATAATGTTTTAAACAATTTCAAACGTTCCAAATAATATAAAAATATTTAAAACTCATACCTTGTAAGTAATTATCATGATACAAAAAAAACCAGGTATGATATTGCGCAGGTTGGTCACCACGTCACAGATGATAAACGGCAATATTGGTCGGCAAGCTCCACGCGCCAATTTCAAATTTTCAAACAGATGACACATAATAATTGTGTATAATGTGTCATAACTTTTCAAATGTCCAGCTCGATGATTTTACATAACTTTAGGGGTTATTTAATTCTTCCCTATTTTAGGTCTTTTTTTATTAGTGGCAATTGAACAATACGGATATTTTGTTGTATGGCATATGACGTCACAGGCGATATGCGCAAACTGAACGAAATTGGAGACGCTATCGACCATACCTTGTTTTCAAGTTTTCTTTGTACCATGAGTAATTATATATCGAGAAACTATGGTTACGGCTCGTTGAATTTGAGACTTATGTCATTTTAATAATATATTTTCATACTTTTATGCTTAGGCGTAAAGTGCTTTACTTTTATGCCTAGGCGTTAAAATGACTTTTTTATATTGTCAATCACGTCGCAAAAATTAATACTTTTGTGACGTTTGAAAAAAAAATAATATTTTGAAACTAACTGGTATATTTTTCTGCCACAACAAAGTTATTATACAGTGATAAATGATAAGATCATATTGAAATACGCTACTGGGTAAAAAAAATTGGCTAAATTTTATCAATAATACTCCATTTCAAAAGTTATTTTCCAAAATAATTAATATTTTTTAATAATTGATTGCAATTAATATTATTTGACTAGTTTAATTTGATTAATTAATAAGACTAGATTAATTTCATTTAAAATAAATTTGATCAGATTTTTTTCGTATATTCAACTACCAGAAAAGTAGAAGGAAGATTATAATGTATCTATCACAATATTTAAAAGAACTACTACAATAATTATTAGAAGAAAAACAAAAAGAAAAAAATACCCAAATACCTTCACCTTCTACTCAACTACAAAATAAATGAATATAATCTCTTACAAGAACACTACACAAACTACTTCTTGTATTCTACACTAAACAAATTATCAAACTTATTAATTAATCAAACATAAAGAAAAATTAACCAAATTACCCCTTCACCTACTACTTAACTTCAAAATAAAATATAAAAACACTACTAAATTTCTTCTGGTAGTCTACACTAAACATTATAATCAAACTTAATAAATTAATCTAATTTTACATTACAACTACAAAGAAACAAGAAAATATTTTAAAACTACAAGAAATAAAACTTCGATACGTGCGACCAGTATAATAGATCAAGCGGACAAAGAATATAAAATACTTTAAAATGTGCATTCAGAAAGAAAAAATATCTCGAAAATTATCTAAACAAACATTTTTTTTTCTTATCAGTGAAAAACATCGACCTCGTCGGCCTTGCGGAATTTGTCGGGTATTTACAATGGTCGAATTGTATAATTACCAGCTTTTATAGCATATCTAATAGACAAAAAGTATCTGGTCGATTAGTAACCAATTGGCACAGTCCGAAAATTATCGATTTTTATTTTCTCTGTTTTTATTGGCCGCTTCAAAATTCAGAGTAACAAAAAATATTTTTCTCTAGTAAAAGACTGTGAAATACGCCCCGCCATCTGGTGCTTTACATCCATAAACGTCTTAGGTTGAGCTACTTTAAAAATTCATATACAAGGCTAATAGTTAATATTAATAATATACCGTATGATCGAAAAAAAACAGCGCAAAGTTGGCTTGGAAATGATAATCCGTAACATACTGCTTTTTGAACAAATGCACTTAAGTGTCACAATATGACATGGCCTATGGTTTTACCACTTGACGTTTTAAAGTCGTAGGCTACTGGTTAAAATCAAGAAAAATATACGCTTTAAAACTAAAACTTATATAACTTAAAAACAATTTATTTTAGGTATATAAGCATGTATAGTCAAAAAGTAACGAATTGAAAAACTTTTTTACTTTACTAGTGAAAAAGCCTCTTCTATTCGAAAAAAAATTCTATTTGAAAAAAATGATTTATGATTGATTGATTTTTTGATTTGATTTGATGAATTTTTTAATTGCTCAATTCCATGACAGCTGCAGTCATTATTATATGACACTCGAACAATTTAATTTTTGAAATAGATAGCCACATGTCTTCTCTTTATGGCACAGTGGCTGTGGTAATCACTAAATTTGACTTTTAGGCTATACACATATTTTTGACAGGCGGTTTTTTTCGTTCAAAAATTTTAAATATTTTTTTTCTCACAAAAACGGTTAATGTTAGATATAGAGTGTTTAATATCAAAATTCATAAAATTTTACAGATAATTTAAGTATGTAATAAAAAATGGGGGCACCCGTTTAAAATAAGAATTTCTGGAAGTGCCGCTATATTGAAAATATTTTCAATATATAGATCTCGTCGTGAAACAGTGATGTGCAAAAAATATCCGATCTATATAATATTGTAGTTCTCTAGAAACTTCTAATGCACGCTCAGCCTGGGACGCCCTGTAACAAAGGCAGTTCACAATAGTTTTTATTTTTTTTTTCAGACCAACAAAAGCTTTAATTACAATATCGCATAATTCAGATGATTATCATGAAAGTGATAATTGTAACAATGAAATTGCAAAGAGTGACATTTATGAATTCAATGATGATGAAGCGTCGAATGATATTGCACCATTAAGGAAAAAAGAAGATGACAGTGAAATGAACGACAGTGAAGTGAAAGATAAACTGAATTTGATTGAAACTGATACTGCCGTTGAGACTAACAGGAGCTGGCCTATAGAAAAAGTAATTATTATTATATACCTTATTAGTTTTATAATTTAGTTCATTGGGTGACGCATTTGCGACCAATATTACTGATTGAATTAAAGCAAAGTATAATGATCTATATATATATTAATTATTTATACAACACTTAAAATAATTGAGGTGCAGACTTTTAAATGCATTTTGTCCACTAGTAACATATCCATTCGTTCCGTCAGCAGATACGGCTTTATTTTTCTTCATAAAATAAAGAATACTTACTTATTAAACTATTGTGGGTAAATTTTAGTAAACTGTTTAAATAATAATATCCATAAACTAATGTCGATTTTGAAGATAGTTACTAACTGTCACTAGAAAATTGCCATGGCGATACCAGCCGACTTTTGATTGCCATTTTATTTAAAAATCATTTTTTATTCAAAATCTGAAATAGATAGGTATAGGAAACCCTAATATAGTTTGAAGGAGCATTTAAATCTGCTTCGATTAATTTAAAAAAATACAGGGTGTTGCATTTGAAATAACAAAGTTTTTATGTAAAATAAATCTTTAAAATGGATCACCAATTTTTGGTACCCCTGTATAAATTTAAGGAAGCAATGACATTTTTCAGTAAAGTTTATTTCTTTACCTTTAAACTCAGCACAAGAATTAATTCTGAAAAGTAATGTACAGGGTGTTAATAATCAATTCTTTTGCAGCGTGCATATTTAAATATCTTTAAATATCTCAAAAACAATAGATTTTAACGCAACGCGTTTTTTTCTTTCATGAGCTTTTCTGTGACTGAAAAGCCCAACACGTGATGTTATTTGTCTACCACACTCCGGACATTCAAAAATCTCATTGCTTTGTTGTCTCTTAACTTTTTGGTTCTTGCTGTTAACTGAGTTTACAATTCTTTTCCATTGAGTTCTATTGTGAGCTGCTACTTCCCACTAATTCTGCACGTTAATCCCCTTTAAGTTTTCGTGGACTTGTATCTTTTGAGTTGTCCACCTAGCCTCCTCTTACCGGCTACAAGCTCACCGTAAAGCAGTGATTTTGGTATGCGGTTTTCTTGCATTCTGCATATGTGACCAGCCCATCTTAAGCGGGATTTTGTAACCATGATTTCAATACTCTCACAGTTAGCTTTTTCAAGAACCGATACGTTTGAGACATGATGGAACCATTTGATTCTTAAGAGTTGTCTAAGGTGTCTCTGTTGCAACTTGTTTAATGCGTTCATGTGTCGGCGGTACGGCATTGGCACCCAGGTTTCGCTTCCATATAACATGGTGGGGATTATTATTGCTCGGTACACTGCAAGTTTCGTTTTTGTGCTTAGGTCATGGTTGTAGAAAACCCTGTCTTTTAATTTCCAGAATGCTCTTGAGGCACTGCTAATCCTGTGCTGAATTTCAGTGTCGATATTGGCCTTTTCCGAAATCAAACTGCCGAGATAATTGAATTCCGCTACATATTCCAGTAGTTCTCCGATTTTTATAGCATTGTTGTGATCTTCCGGGGGAGTGCACATGATTTTAGTTTTGTCGATGTTTAGCTTAAGGCCCAAAGCCTCGTATGCCCAGGTATATGTGTTCAACATTTCTTGTAATTGCTGTACAGTTTTTGCAACTAGAGCGCAGTCATCAGCGTATTGAAGTTCTGTGATGAATTTTGTACGTGTTTTTGCCCCCAACATAAAAAGATGTTGAACAGACCGCCTTCGTATCTGTATCTAATGCCCAATACTCTCTCCCGCAGTTTGCTGTCCACTATAATGGAGAGCGCTGCCATGAATATGTTGAATAGGAGAGAGGCGCTAAGACACATCCCTATATAACTCGTCTTGTTTGTTAGGCTTTTACACACTGTAAGAAATTTGTTGGGTACTCCGAACTTTGTCATAATTGCCCAAAGTGCATCTCTGTTCACAGAGTCGAAGGCTTTTGTTAAGTCGATGAATGCAACATAAAGTTTAGACGGCTGTTCTTTTACTTTTTCCTGTAGTTGGCGGATGGAAAATATGGAATCGACGGTGACGCGGTTAGTGCGAAAACCCGTTTGCGATTCTGGAAGGATTTTTTCTATATGTGGGTGCAGGCGGTTTGACATAATTTTTGCAAGAATTTTTCCTCCGATAGCCAAGAGTGAAATTCCCCGGCAGTTTCCGCAGTCTGATGCACTTCCTTTGTTCTTAAATATCTTCACTATTTTCAACCAAGGGTGGCATTGCAAACTACAACACAGAGTTACAATATTATGCCAGAAAGGACGTTCTAATTTCATTTTATACCATTCTAATTAAATTCGAAATACCTTAGACTTTCTATGTGCTGTATGTCCATTGGCGATAGATAAAGAAACAGAAGTATGCCCTTTTGTGCTGTGGACATACTGCTATTTGTTTGTCATTGCCAAATGAGGAGTGTTTTTTTTGTACTACAACTTCTCTATTTTTTTAATAATACTACTTAAAATAATGAGTGGAACTACGACTGGGAACCATGTAGTTGGGGATACGGACCGTGGTAGCAGAAAAATGAAGAAACATTTCAGGTCTAAATGACACTCAACAGTTTTTTGAATTTTTTTCAGATGTCATCAAAATTAGATTTTTCACATGTAGGTGTACTATTTTTATGGTTTTTTAATTATTTTTTTAAGTATACTAGTTTTTCGGTAAGTTTCTTGCAAAAAGCAGTTTTTCTTTGTTTGCCAAAATTCGAAAACATGGAGAAAATGCAACTAGAAAGTCTGCTCCTCAGGTGGTTCGATGTAGCTCGGCCGTTGCTAACGTGCTATACAAAATTAATTTAGAGCAAGTGAAAAATTAGAATTATAGTCTCTCCAACGAGAAGATCCTTGACAGTGATAGATGTGTCTGTCATTTTAATTTCAAAGTAGTTTATTTTATTTTACAAAGAAATAAGTTGGTACAACTGGAACGCATAGCAGGAAATTATTATATTTAAAATTTGACTGACAAGTGATTACTTCAAAATATTGTGAAAAAACTGTATAAAACTGAAAAAATGTAATCGAGTTATTTAATTTAATAAAAAACGGTATGTGTTATGGATACAATACAAAACAAACAAGAACAAGACACCACATACCAAAAAAATATAAAAAAGAACTATTTCTTACTTATTTTCGTTCAAGCTTTAGGAAACTTCCCGCATTTATGATTATATTTATCAATATAATTTATGTACAAATACAAATTTGTAATATTCCGCAGGAATAAATAAAACACCATAAATAAAACAAACTATTTTATTATTAATAACACTTACCAGATTTTATAGGTACCTTAAAGGTTGATAATTAACTTTAATCTTAATTTTTTTAAACCAGTACCTTTGGCATTATATTTCTTGTGCAGTACTAAAATCCATTATTTACCTATCGTGTGATGTCGATATTTTACAACTAATTCAAATTTTAAGTACGTGTTTAGTATGGTCCTTCTACCATATTCGAGATGCACTTATCTACGACGAGATGGTATACGAATTTTAAAGATGGTAACTTTATTGGTGTATAAGACTTTTTACCTGGGCAGCGAGTATTAACCATAAACTGTGCTCTGGGTCTACAGTTAATTTTCACTCGATTTTTCCTCCACTTGACTTCCAAAGACACAAAACACACGTAATAACACGAATCAAAATGCATCATCTTCGAAAATGCAGGGTATTTGACAAAACTGACAAAAGTTGACACAAAATTATAACCTCTAATTTGGCAAGACTTTGACAAGCGTCAAAAATCTAAAGGCGAGTTCATATGCATCGGCGTCCGTTTGTCGTTCATCGTTCCGGCAAACCAATAAAATTGAAATACGATCTGTCATTTTTGAAATAAACCAATAAAACTGGTTAAAAACAACAAGAGACGACGCATGACGGATTTATATTTAAACCCATCCATAGTTAACTTAAAAATTATTAGAAACTTTTTTTAGTAAAATAAATTGATTGGTATGGGACGTCATCTGCTTTTCTTCTGTCATCGTCTGTCGAAATCTTACCTGAGAAAAAAAACAGAGTATAGTTATTAGTGCAACAAAATTGCAACATGGAATTTACATTTAGCAGAAAATATTGTATTTACGTGTACTTAGTAACTTCTGGGAGAAACAAAACATAAATTACTTAGCCACACAAAAAATAAAAAGTGGTCTAGCTTTTTACTAGACCATCATATCCCATAGTATTTTTCGACGCTGAGCACGAATCCGCCATCACATCTCAATTTTTTTTCTAACTTCAAAAACTTGGTGAAAATCCGTAAAAATTTAGAAAAATGTAGTAGGAAAAAATATGTTTTTCTCTCTCATGTATAACACTATAATTTAATGTAAATGGGCTACCATGTCTCATATTTTTTCTAACCTCAAAAAACCTACCACAAGTCATGATTTTCGAAAATCGCACGGATCTTAACCAAAATCGGTATAGAGGTTTTTTTTGGGTCGTTGATAATGAATCTGACGTCGGATTGGTAGAATTCAAAATGGCGGATCAAATATGGCCGACGCAAAATTTAAAAAACCATGGATCCAAATAAAATCTATATATCGGAATTTTTTTCAGATTCGCGATCAGCGACCCAAAAAACTCCCATGTACTGATTTTGTTCGGATCCATTTTTTTTGAAATTGGCTTTGGCCATATTTGATCCGTCACACAGTGGGGTATTTGACACTGATAGTTGATCGAAATTTTTTTATGTAGACCTTATATAAATTATTGCTATTTTCAGTTAAAGAGGAAATAATATGAACAAAATTAAGGATAATTCGTCGATTCTAAAAAAAGAAAGAAAAATCACTGTTCCAGTGTTTCCACGGTCAGTGCCAGTAGTAATATCGCAACTACTATACTAATGCTACGACTGATCCGCGAGCAATGCCCATACCACTAAAGCCGCTACTAATGCCAAATTGTGCTATACTGCTAATGGCACTAATGCGATCGCTTTGTACACAACAATGCCATCGCGGTTTACACCTCGCATTAGTATATCACTGATTGGCAAATTGGAGGAAACCAAGAATGTTTTTCTCATTTTATCAGCAAAATCGCAAAAAGTCGCAGTATTTTATTTTACTGTATGAAAGCCCAATGTTTACTAAGTAAAACGTATATAGACAATATGCTGAATTCTTCGAAATGCGCAACTAAATCTCTAAGTATAATAAAAATGTCACAAATTTAATCCAATTTTCTGAACGCCTAACTTTTAGTTGCAAAAAAATCGTTAGTATAGAGAATATCAAAATAAATAATACGTTTTTGTAGAATACATACCTGCAACTTGCTGAGCCATTTTCAATCAAAACGATAATATAAACGTAAAAAGAGCACAAGAACAACAACCATTTATAATTTTAAACATAAAATTTAGCCATTTACCTCTTATCTGTGAGAAGTAACAACTTTGACGTTTCGTTGAAACAAATGAATGCAACTAAACACACCCATAGCAACGCCATTCATGGCAGAGATGATTTAACTTATCATTTGTCTTTTTTTAGGAAATCTTAAACACATTTGCTTTTTCGAATTTCGATCACCTTTTTCATGCTAATACCCCACCGTGCGTCATTTTGAATTCTGCCAATCCGACTCCGACTAGTCATGGGTAACCCTCTAATTTTTCGTGTGTTGATACAGTAACACTGACGTCTTTTCCGGTATCAACACCAAACCAAACCAAACAGCACAAAAGTGCCATACAACACAGTGTTACACATGGCTAAATCCGACGTCAGATTCATGATCAACGGCCAAAAAACCCTCTATACCGATTTTGGTTAAGATCCGTGCGATTTTCGAAAATCATGACTTTTGGTAGGTTTTTTGAGGTTAGAAAAAATATGAGACATGGTAGCTCAGTTCTGTTAGGTGTTTTGAGTTTATCAGGCCCATTTATATTAGGTTATAGTACGTGTTAGTTGAGATTTTTTTAATTTTTTTCTATTACATTTTCTTGAATTTTTACGGATTTTCACCAAGTTTTTGAGGTTAGAAAAAAAAAGGAGATGTGATGGCATAATTCTGATAGCGGATTCGTGTTCAGCCTCGAAAAATACTATAGGATATGATGGTCTGGTAAAAAGCATAGACCACTTTTTATTTTTTTGTAAGATTTACACGTATCCAGTAGCTGGCGCTACACTGGAATATTTTTCATATCTACGAAATAATAATTAGGAAAATCAACCCTTATAGATTACTTTAATTTAACTGAATCTTTGTTGGTAGAGTTATAACAATAAAATCTTATTGATGGGACGCGTCGTCTAATTTTTTACGAAAAATGTCGAGAGAATATCGTTTCCCCTCTCACGGATACCCCGT
The DNA here is from genome assembly GCF_002938485.1 of Sitophilus oryzae. Taxonomy (NCBI): domain Eukaryota; kingdom Metazoa; phylum Arthropoda; class Insecta; order Coleoptera; family Curculionidae; genus Sitophilus; species Sitophilus oryzae. Next base: position 1,027,079 of record NW_022145686.1, on the reverse strand, counting down.
AGATATAGAACGGACAGACGTACTGTAATAGATAACCTCACAACTGACAAAGCTTTCAACTAACTGAACTCGTATAGCAAAATAAAAACACTAAATCACCACAATACACCAAAACACTTTTACTTTTACACTGGACGCGCGTTTCCCTAACCATGTTAGCATCATCAGCAGATGATTATAAACTAAGTAAGTAACACAGTTTATAATCATCTGCTGATGATGCTAACATGGTTAGCGAAACGCGCGTCCAGTGTAAAAGTAAAAGTGTTTTGGTGTATTGTGGTGATTTAGTGTTTTTATTTTGCTGTGTAACACCAAAGGTTCCAACCCTCAACTGTAATGAACTCGTATAAACAACCTGAGCCAGTTCTGCCCGAGTCAAGAGCTGGCGTACCAGTGAAACTGGCATCATCTACTATAAATGTGTAACCGACATAGTCCTGCCTTAACATATTAATTATTGTTTATTTTTTTATAGTTCTTTCCATTTTTGATGTTTGAAAGATTATTTTAAAAAATAGTTTATTAATACATATAGAAATTTTAAAACATTTTCCGATGCATGTCATCAATCACATCGAAATTGACACTAAAGCCTATAAACCTGAGTAAATGAAATTTTAGCAAAAATGTTTAAATTTCATTATACTTTATAGAGCAAATGATTGTAACTGATATTTTATTTAGATTAAAGCTGCAAAAATTAGTTTAAACCGATTTTTATTATCGCCTTGTTGGTCATATTGCGCCATGTTCAGTAATGTTGTCGTGTATTATTTGACAATTATTATCCTAGTGTCAGTCATTATTTTGTATAATATCGTGTTGTTGAATTTTTGGGAGTAGTTCTCGTTTTTTGCCATTTTTCATAGTTTTTTTTCTTAAATTGTACTTCTAAGCACAAACAGTTCTTTTAAGAACTAAATTTTCGAGATTTTTTACTGCATTTTTTGAAATTATGGATTGAAAATATGCCGAAGCCTTTAAACAGTCGAAGCAAAGCGCTTGTAGCTTCCCTGATAAAATATTTTGAGCGCGAACGTGACAATAAAGGTCCTTTATTATCCTTGAATGCAGTCAGAGAAGTAAGATCGATTGGTAAGCACATTATACCACTTTCAAGTTATTTCTACTTATTTCAATTTGTAGCGAGTAGCTGCTGCCTTAAAAAAATATATAAAAATTATATACTAAATATATTGTTTGTCACTTTTAAATTAAGATTCATCTCATAAATACATCACAATCTGGCAGCGCTGTCGCCATCGCTTGTCATTCAAAGTTGTTGACGTGCATCGGAAAATGTTCTAAAATTTCTATAGGTGACTTTAACTGGTGGCTTCGTTTTATTATTTCCTCTACTATTTTTACCATACAGGTCTACATTTTTAAGTATCCTATTATAATTTCTGTTGTGTAATGTAATAGTAGCAAATTAGTCTATCCAACGAGAGAAGGGCCGATTTCGACAGACGACATCCAAATATTGACAGAAAAAGCAACTTGTGAATTGAAATCACAGCTGTCACTGTTCTGCATTTCCTCGCTGTATAGACCATACACAAATCTACAATACAACAAAAAACATTAGTTTTAACTATCTGCTTATGATGCTAACATTTTTAGCGGGACGTGTGTACAGAGTTTAAATAATTATTGTTTTTGTGTATATAATTTTCTATTGTCATTAAAGACTTTAATCTGGTTTGTATTTGTAGCTTAATAGTATTTTGCAACCACCGAATTGTGTTCAAAATGAAGAAAAGACACCAGAAAAAGGCGGCGGGAGACTGAAACTAACGTTAAGAATGAAGAGAAGCCCAGTTTTAGATGAGGTCATTGAATCGGGTAATAGTCTTAGCGAAGATTACTTCGAGCCTGAATATGAAGTTTTGAGAGTTGAAGGAGTGGAAGGAGAAGAGTCCGTTTGTACACCTTATTCCCACAGGAAAAAACGACACAAATCAAAGGACAGAAAACGAGAACGGCGAATAAAGGTAATCTTTATAAGATAATAGCGCAGTTCAATACTGCAAACATGAGCTATGTGAGCAAAAAAAAAGTTTCTACCACTAAGGCTGAAAATGTTTGTACCATTGGGACTCTCCGACGTATACTAAAATATTCTATATAAATATACTCTTTCTATCTAGTGATCTCATTTTTGTAAAAGTGTTTTTTTAATACAATATTTGGGCCTTATAAAATTTAGCAGACTTTTTGAATTACTCTATAGCATTTTTCAAATCTTCTTTTATTTTTTTTAACGCACTGGCTAAACAAAATTCGCCAGCGGTATTATTAGTGTATACAAAAACATACTGTCATCCGGCGGTATGATATTTCTATATCTGCAAATGCTGATGGAAAATTGAATTAATTTGTTATTGCCGGCGGCATGAACTTAATTCACATACAAAAGCTGATCAACGGTAGCATACTATATTTTAATATCGCAGAAATGATAACATCCTAATATCTTTGAATACCTTTGTATTTTCATTTTTTGATCTTTGATATTTGATAATTATTGTAAAAAATATATTTTTTTAATTACGATATACGGTAATTGATGTTGAAATTAATTGTAACTGGACTAAGAGCCAAGATTACAATTTTTTAGCAGATAACGGCGGATAATTCTACAGGTACCCAGCACAGCGCTTCCTCTAGCAGATGGGAGACCATGTCGTTTGTGGGGAAGCTCCTGGTCGGGTGCTAGGGGGAATCCCCTTTGGCACTTCGGCTGGGTCTAAGGAGCATCTCATTGTGTTGTCCTTGGCTGTAGTGCCGTGGCCAGGGAATTGCAACAACAGACGTGATTTCGCTGTTCTCCCATGAAGAAGTATTTACAGCCGCCTGCAAGCTTAAAAATCGGAAAGCACCTGGTCTGGACACCATCCCGATAGAAATTATTAAAATCGCTTCCATGCACGATACGTCCTCCGTGGCTGAAGTCATGAATAAATGCCTTATGCCTGGCCAATTCCCAAAACCTTGGTAAGTTGCAAAGCTGGTCCTGATAGAAAAACCGAAGAAGGAAAACGACCATACCAAAAAATATAGACCAGCCTGTTTACTCAAATCCAGCGGAAAGTTACGGGAATGCCTATTAAGAGATAGACTGGAATCAGAACTAGAAGAAGGCAACAAACTTCACCCTAAATAATTCGGCTTTAGGAAAGGTCCACCATTGACGCGTTAAACATGGTGGTCAACAAAGTAGACCAAATTAAAACCAAGACTTACCGACATTACTTACATAGAGGATTTTTGGCATTACTCACCCTTGCTATAAGGAACGCTTTCAACTCGGCTCTATGGCTGGGCATTGCAACTCAACTAGAACATAAGGGAATTAGCCCATACATTGTATGCATGGTACAGCCGTTCCTGTCACATAGATATGTCATCACAGAGTACGGCGGGAAACACAGAATGACGTGCGGACTCCCTCAAAGTTCGACCCTCGGACCCACCCTCTGGAATATATTTTACGATCAGATACTTAGAACCGATACGGACCTGGGCAAGACGATCTTAGCATATGCGGACGACCTAGCCCTCTTAATAACTGCCTCCACTTACACTATCCTTGAAGAAAAAATTCAGACGGCTAACGATTAAAAATAAGTTGGAAAGCATGGGCGTCAAACTGGCCCCAGAAAAAACTGAGCTGATCGTTCTCTCAAGGTAAAGGATCTAAGCATAAAGTTGGATAATTTAGCTATAAAACTCAAAAGAAGGTTAAATAGGTGGGGGTTTGATTCGACTCGGGCATGCGAATAACCTCACACGTCACAGAAATCAGGAACAAAACGACTGGCATCATCCAGCATCTGACGAGAATAACTCCCAATATCGGAGTACCTCCGCGCGGAAAAAAGACGGCTTCTGGCTTCGGTAGTTCATTCGACCATACGCTACGTGTCGCCGATCTGGGACAGATCCATGTGCTTCAAGCATTACGAAAACATGATAGAAAGGATAAATAGGAAGTTAGCACTCAGGGTTGCATTGGTATACTGCACATGTCCAACAGTAGCGGTACTGTGTCTTGCTAAGATACCTCCGATCAGTCTACCGATCCAGGAAGGAAACCCTAAATTTAAAAATGGAACTTCCTTCCCGAAAGAGGTCAGAAACATTGTACTAGAGCAATGGCAGACACGATGGGAAGCATATAGCAGGTGGACAAAGACTTTCATACCTAATATCAAAGATTGGATAAAATGTGATCAGGCAAACACGATAATGATAACATGGATAAAATGTCATCAGACTACTACATCACTATTACACATCACAATCTATTATTATTTACCTATCATGTGATGTCTTTATATTACAGCTACTTCAGTTTTTCGTACCATATACGAGAGGGTATACAAACGTTATTGGTGGTTAATATAACTCTCTAGGTAGTGAATATTAGTGAATATTAACTATAAACTGTGTTCTGGATCTACACTTTCTTTTCCCTCAATTTTTCCTCCACTTAAAAAACGCAAAACATACGTAATAACAAATCAAAATGCAAAAGCAATTTGTAAGTATTTATCATTTTCCAGAACGTTGGTTATATGACATTATTTGACCCAAATAACCTATAATTTGGCAAGAGCTTGACATGTCTCATAAATCTTAAGTGGAGTTCATACGCATCTGCGTCCTTGCGTCGTTTATCGTTCTGTCACTCCAATTATATTGAAATATGATCTGCCATTTTTGAAATAAACTAATAAGACCAATAAACCCGTCTATAGTTAACTTAAAAAATATTAGAATCTTTTTTAGTATAATAAATGGATTGGTAAGGATGCCATCTCCCTTTTTTGTCATCTTCTGTCGAAATCTTCCCTGAGTCGTAAAACAGAGTAAAATCCCGGCACTTAAACAGTAACACATAAAAATTGGTAAAATAAGGGTAGTTTTTTAAAATGGGTACTGCTGAAAGGTGGTATTCTTTTTATATTTAGCAATAACCGCCGTACTTGAAAAATTAACCTCGTTGTTCATGGTAATAAATATGTGGAACGGGCTAACGGCGGTCTTTTTTTTGTCAATTGTCTATATCGCCGGCGGTAATTTAGCCAGTTTGCTTTTTTTAATTATGATATATTCCCCAGATGTGTTTGTAGGGCTATCAAATGCTTTTTTCACTGTGTGTCTCATTGATAATGTTATTTAAAAGTTAATTTTAAGTTATTCAAATTTTAAATTGCGTACATATTCATACAATGTCCGTCACTATTAGACATCTTTTATAATATAGAGTATTTTTATTATTTATACTTAAATTATATATTAAAAATTATTAGCACTCAAAGGAGGATGAAGAACTACCACAACTGCCCATGAAGAGACTACGACTGATTTTTGGTAACGAGAGCCATACGATTGACATACCGTCCACTAGTTCAAACTGCGAGACATGATGTTCAGTTTTTGCTGTATTTAATGACATCGGAGAACTGGAACTTTTTTGGAATGGTTCTATTTTTTCTGCTGATTAAAAATATTACAATTTCTTTAAAACGTCTAAAAATACTTGTTTTTACGTCATATATAAATCAAACCTACGTCATTCTTTTTATACATATATAATGACTACAAGTCTAATTTGTAGCCATTTGTATTCAATGTAATATAATCTATTTTTTTCTATTCTGTTTTCTTAATTTTATGATTGTTATTTAAATATACAATATAGGTGGCAACCCCTAATGTTATTTGCTGATTGTAATCATTTTATAGCTCGACAGCCACAGGTGTATAAATTTTGTTTAAACTATTGGTGTTTCTAAACGGTCTTATATAAAAAAGTAAGCTTTGAATTTTTTCAAACAAATTATAAACTTTCCTTTTAAATGTATTTGTTTTTTAGCAGTATTATTTATTTGTTTTAAATATTTTACAGACATTTTTTAACAATTCTTCCCCAAGTACATACATTGTATTTAATCCTAAAAATGTGATACAGAAATTATATAATACTTAAGGCTCACATAAAACAAACCTGATTGCCTGAAAAAAATAGTGGAATGAATTAAGTTTGTTTTATGCGATTTTGTAACATAGTTTTTGTTTAGGTAATTATATTTTACATAGGCAAAGCAAATAATGTTGCTGAAGTTGATGAAAAATTATATGCTAAAAAGTTATCAGAACTAACCAACTTAAATGTTTTCCTTTATATGTATAATGTGCTCTTAAGGGCACTAATAGGGCACTAGTTTAGTGCCCTATTTGAGTTTTCCTCTATTTTTTTAACAAAAACGAAGACAATAGTTGCACATATTTTTATAAATATACACGGTGCTCAAATATTATATACATTAAAGTTGTCATTTTTAAAATGTAATGTATATATTTTTGTTGGTGGATTTATAAAATGTCTATTCTCAAAACACCATATTGAAGTAATTTAATAGCATTGTATAAGGAAACCGAGTAGTTACACTCTTAGAAATATTTTCTGCTAGCCGACAAAATTCGGCAGATTGTTGACTCAGCCTGCGAAGTAGGTTCGAGCGTTGCGCGTCAGCATAGGATTGACAAGAATGAGTGCTTTACTGTGTGTTGCTATTGGGTGTCTTAATACCTGTAAAAAAATGCGCATTGCGTTTCTTTAGATATCCATCGGAAGCTAATAATAATTTATCAATAAACATTTAAACTTGTTTATTTTACAAGCTGAGATATACCGGATGCGTCTCAAAAGTGGCTCACCCCTATAACTTTTTTATTTTTTCAGTTAAAAGAACGAGATTTGGTATGTTAGTATATGACATAAATTAGGATTGATTGACGTATTCAATTGTTTTCGGTCACTTCTTGTTTCACAGGAAATGACTACAACTTTTGATTTCTAAATGGCAACCTTCGGTATTTTTTTACTTTATTCGATAGAAAATAACACTCTGAATAGAATGACATATCATATGTCAACTTTTGACATTTTCGCATGTGGTTTATTTTAAATTATAACTTGGCGGTTCGTAACGAAAATTTGACTCGAAATGCCAAGTATGTGGCATCAAATTATTCGTAAAAAAATGCTTTTTCCAAATATGCTAATGAGCCACTCTCGATCCATTTCAAAAAACTGAGATATGATTAAAAATACGATTTGGGCATTTTCTAACTGGCCAGGACAAGACACTAAAAACATTAGACTATCAAATCTATTTTTCCAAGGCTCCTTGATTAAGAATTAATGTTTTTAACATAGCCCAGGCACTCTAGATTGAATTTTAAAATACGATTTTTTATTAAGCGAGAATGTCAAATGTTGACATATGATATGTCATTCTATTCAGAATGTCATTTTCTATCGAATAAAGTTAAAAAATACAGAAGATGCCATTTAAAAATCAAAAGTTGTAGTCATTTCCGGTGAAGCAGGAAGTGACCAAAAAAATTGAATATTAATTAATGTCATATACTAACATACCAAATCTCGTTTTTATATCTCAAAAGATAAAAAAGTTATAGGGGTGAGCGACTTTTGAGACGCACCCGGTATAATCAATGGTAAGGCGCGTTTTCAAAATAGTTTAATAGATATACAGGGTGTCTCAAATATGTGTATGGAAATATTTTTCGCTCAGGAGATTTGCTATAAAATGTGCTATTCCAAAACAATTGAGATTGAGTGGTTTTTGAAACAATTTTACAGTAAATATTTTGCACATTAAAGCTTCTGCAAATTATTGATATTTTTTAATTGAAAACACGGAGGAATAAGAGGGGAGAGACGTTACTATACGTATTTCTGTAGGATAAAAACGGTTTCAGTTTCGTTGTTTGGACTGAGCAAAAGGAGACCAAATGGACAGGACCGGATTAGGTAAAACTTCAAATAATAAAAGCAAACAATGATTAAAACTTGGCTTGAACTAATGTAATATCATTGTGTAATATTAATCGTGTGTATCGCAATGAACAAATTACTTGGCATTACTACACCAAACTTAAAATAGTCAGAAAATACTAATTAATGTTCATTCGTTAATTCGGTCATTACGAACCTGTACACTGTTTTGTTAGGCCGTGGCCCAACATAGCTGCACGCGTAAAGCGGAGCGGACAATACAAAAGTACGTGCCAATCCGCACCTGTTTATGGGCCCCCTTCCATTTACTTAAATGCATTTAAACGATTCGCGGTCCTCTCCGCTCTCCGCTATGCTAGGTTGTACGCCTCATGTGGGGCCACGCACTTAGCTGTGAAATGTTATCCGGTGAGTTTTTTCGAGTCGATATCTTTCTTGCTCCTACAGCTGCGTACAGCACACGACACCATGGTTCTTAATGTTCTTGTAATAGAAAACAGTCAAATTATCGATGAAAAACATTACATTTTGGGAAAAATGCACAAATTACAAAAAGAGACCAAAATCAAATATGGCTGCGACTGGCTGATACCGTTTCTGCAACAGCTGTAGCTCTTTCCCTCTCTTATTCCTCCGTGAATGAAAGGATTTTATAATAGTATAATCTCTTGTAATTAATTGTGGACTATTTTTTGATGTTTATTTCTCTATTATAAATGGTCATAATTAGGGAATGTAATCCCGCAAATGCGGGATCCCTCTCGGATTCCGCGGGATTTACCGTGCGGGATCTGCGGGATCGACACATTACTACTGGGTAACCGAATCGAACTCAATCAAGATCAAACCCCTTCGTTCCGGGCCGATGCGTCGACGCTCGGAACCCGAGGGATTCCCCTTACGGCTTGGCCATTAAAAATAAGTGAAACAAACAGGTTAGTTGTTAGATTTCTTTCTGGCGTATGTGATGTGAAGAAAAGCGTTTAACTAGTACTTGTGGACAATTTCGTCAAATAAACCGCCGGACATAATTATCGGGACAAGCAAAATTTTAGGGTAAATTTAAAGTTGAATATCTCTTGAACTAGAAAAGATTTTTGGATGCGGTTTGGACCAGGTTTTAGATGCATATATTGTGATTAAGATGCTATGTGGTTTTCGAAAATATATTTAGTGAATTCTCGTATATAGGGTGTTTTATAAGAGTGTGAAAATTTGGCCAAGAATCTTTTTTACCGCAAATTTACAATTTTTAAAAAATCGAAATTTTTACCAAGTACTACTAATCTGTATTGAAATTAGAAAAAATAATTTGATCGGTTTTTAATTTTTTTTTGTTTTAAGGAAAATACGACGTTTTTTCGAAAAATATGCATTTTTAGTCATATGTATAGTCCTAAAGGGTACAAAAAGCTTTGTACATTCTGCATATGCTAAAAAATTATTCATATAGAGTGTACCTAGAAGCAGATAACTAACATAAGTTAAAAAAACTTCAACATCAGAATATTTTTATTTATAAATTTAAGTTTATTTACTATTAAATATATTTTTTGAACACTCTGTATACATCGGTCCAAATTTCTGTACAGCTAGTTTAAGATAACCTAACCTAACCAAACTATATCAATATATTATGGGCCTATGCAAAATGTACAATGCCTTTTGCACCATTTAGGACCAAATGTGTGACTATTGTTTAGTCCCGCAATTTTGCGGATCCGCGGGATTGATTGCTTTAATCCCGTGGGTTTACGGGATTGAGATTTTGGTGTGGGATTGCATTCCCTAGTCGTCATATAACAATATTCAAAAAATAATAGTAAACATAAATTCTTGGTTGTTCGAAAGACGAAGACGGAATCCTTTTCAGTGCCGCTGTCGCCGCAACCGTTAAATTTATTTTAAAGAGAATATCAGAATAATATACTGGTTGTTTGGTTTGAAATAAAAGAGTAACTTGCTTTTAAAAGCGACCAATAATCAATATTAATTTTCTCTTCCCTTTGTAACTTTAAAAAACGAAGAAAAAATAATATGGTCTATTTTCAAAATAATAACAAATATCAGTTCTGGGTGTAGCAAATGTCCAACAAAACATAAAACTGTATGAATATTGTGTTGATTTATATATTATACAGGGTGTTTCACTTCAAATACCACACCTAGTTTTCTTTTAAATCACTATAGCGTATTTTATTATGATTAGTTTTAAAACGGGCACTGTTACCAAATAATTAAAATTATCAAATGTCTATAATCTGCGGTTTTATAATCTCCATAGGGTTTTAATGTGTAGATGTTTAGTGTATAAATGTTTCAAAGATTAACTTGCTATAGATCATGACATTATGTTATCTTCAGAATGAAAATTTTATGAGAAATCTACTCAGCGGATAACATATACAGCATTCCAACAAAAGTAACATTTTTGTGTGAAGATATTTTTTTGTAGCTATGTAGGTATAAAAATATATTAGAAATATGCATTGCCATTGTTTCCATTTCTATAAAAAAAGACGCCAGAAAGAAATCATTTTATATGTAAAATTATATGGGAAATGTCATCGATCGTCCTTTCCAAGCCAACCGGACGCCGTTTTTTAGATCATACGGTATTTTTGCCGCATTTCTTTCCATCCTTCAGATACAAACGAACCCTTACTTAACGAAAGTTAAAAATATTCTGTTTTCAAGTAATTTTTTACCTGATGATCAAACAATTTTTTATTTTATTTGAACACGTATTGCGTGACTGGCTACACTTTGCCTATAACACAATTCGATTATACCCGTCAGTAACACTCAATAGATCTGTAAAGTCGCGGCGATTAACCCCCCATCCTAAACATTCTATACCCGTCAGTGGTCATCCGACGCGAGGACCAGGTGTTCATATAATATAGGACAAATAGAACAAAGGATTTGACGACGTAAAGCTACTAAGTTTTCTTATACTATGCTACTAGTCTATTGTAATAACAGTAGAGTTTTATCAAAGCTACTAAATTATTTATTGTCTAGCATTTTACCGTTGAAGGATCTATCGTACTTAGAACGAAAGTAGCACAACTTATAAATTCGTGAGCTTTACTTTTTGTTATTAAACTACATCATTTAACGTAGGCTATCGATTATATTGTTAAATATTAATAATACTGTATTATATTATTAGATATTGTTAATTATTATGTTTTAACTTGCAATCGATAGAGGACGTTAAATTATGTAGTTTTATTCCAAAAAGTAAAAACACGAAATTTTCAGTTATGTCACTTTCGTTCTGAGGATGCGATAAGCAATACAATACCGCGAATATTTGTGAAACCGTTTATAAAATATTCATTCTGTATCTAAAAGAAAAATAATATGCAGGGTGTTACTTTTTATAAAAATTCAGATATAGGATTTTAAATATTGCGACGCAATAACGAAAATACCCTATATAAGACAATTTAATTTTTTCTTGGATTTATTCTGTTATCCTTGGTGTTTATGTAGCTAAGTATTAATAAAATCACTTAATAAAATCACTCCAATTTTTAACCACTTTTCGGATATAATATATTTTTAACCAAGGTTTCAGTAAATATGTACAGGGTGAGTCAATGATAGAGTAAAGTCCATTATCTCATTTGTTTCGAGGTTTACAAAAAAATATTAAATATAAAAGTTATAGAGATGGTTAAGATACACATTTTAAAATTATTATACAGTATACAGGGTGCTTCAAAAAAGTGTGGCGAATATAACATATGTTTTTTTAAACGTAACACCCTATTTTTTATTTTATTTTTAGATTCTGCGTAAAATTCCATAACTTTTTTATGTATAATGTTATATACCTAAAATTAATAGTTTTTGTTATATTTAAATTTGTTTACACAAATGTTAGATTGCAGTGGGTTAAAAAATTGTCAATGCTGGCATTGATTCTGAAGTTAGTTGGACAAATAAAATTTGGTAGGAGTATTTTATAAAGATATAGAAAAAGACCTATGTAAAGATATCTTAGTTAGATGTTACAGGGTGTTCAAAATATATTTAGGAATTTCAACTACTTAAAATTAAGGAATTTCAATTTTTTTAAATGGTACACCCTATATATTATCATTTTTTCTGATAGATTTTACCAAACTCTATTATATTATTATACCTATTTTTATTAGTTTGCGCTTTCTTCCATTTTTTTCTATTTTTACCCATATTTTTAATACAATTGCGCTATAACATCATAGTTGCCATGACAAAAAGTAATAATTATCACAATTTCATGTCTGTTAAGCAAGTTAAGAACAAAATTTGAATTTTAGTTTAATTTGTTGTAATAAGTATAAATGGTAGAGATAATAGTTACAGATTTTCTTGAAATGAATTAGTCAATGTGTATTGATATACAGGCACAAGCTTAGAAAACCACATTTTTTGGTTCAGTACTATATATTATATTAAGGGGTTAGAGCAAAAAGGGTATAAGTGCAAAATATATAATTTTGAGTAATCAGAGTTTAAAGTCAATTGCTTTTTGAAAATTCTACGAAATAAAAATATTTTTGTTGTTAAAGCGTGTGACTAACAAAAATAAGCACAAGTCCAATCAATAAAGTAAAATTTTGAAATAAAAATTGGTTTAGACAAAATTTTGAATTTGATGTACTTATACCCTTTTTGCACAGACTGAAATAGTAATTTTGTTGAAGTCGATCAAATAAAACTAATTTTATTTTAAAGTAAACATTTTTATTAAAGGGAAACAATTTATTATTCATAATCTGAATCAAGGTCATGATCATCAAGGTCTTCCATCATCCGATTCTACATTTGCTTCATTGTTGTTAGTAGTACTGGGTCCTGGTTCTGGTTTAGCAGTTGTTGTTTTGGCCTTTTCTGTTTTCTTTCCTTTAGATTTTTGGTGGATCATGTTTGTGTAAAAAGCATGATAAATAGGTGGAATGTACTCCAGAAGGCTCTGGAGATTATTCCATTTTTCAAGTTTAATAGGCATTGAGGTTTTGTTAGATTGTTGAAGTGTTAATTCTAGGGAAAACGATGGACGTCCAGTGGAATGTAATCCGCAAGAATATTTTAAAAATGGAAACAAATCATTTAGAGTATGTTTAAACTCAAATGAAAATGTTTCCATATATTTGCCATATTTAAAATAAGTAATTTCTCTAAATTTAAGTGGCTTTCCTTCAGAGTCTTTTTAAAATCTTTTATGAGATTGTTTAAGTTTTTGAAAGAGTAAAACATTTCCTGTGTCATATTACAGACGATAAATTTCTTTGAGGAACGAGCAATCACTGTCCTCCAATGATCAGGAATATACACTTGCGGATTCTTTTTTTTATTTTTCTCGATTAAGGCAAAGTTTCTGTCACATTCCATGTACGTATGGCCAGGTTCTAAAAATTTATGATGGATTTCTTCTAGATGAGTAGCTTTTGTTAGAAACATAAGTAATTTGCAAATGTGTTTATTTTTATTTTGTCCGCCACATGAGTCACTATATGCTATCAGTTTGGTAACATTGGGGAGCAATAACTTAATAAAGTGTATTAAACAGGAACCAATTTCTTCTGATCCTCGACCTGCTACAGTTTCATCCCAAGTGTACATGTAAGCTTCACCAGTAATCAAATTATGGATGCAAAAATTGTATGTCCAAAGTTGGCGTAGATAAAATACCTTTGATGTTAATAACGGAGTAGGTAATGTTTGTTGTAAATCAAAACATATTACAGTAGTATCTGTCATGTTCTTGTGCATTGTAACGTCTAAATCTTTTGCCTCAGTTGCTTTATTGGCTTTTCTTTGGTGGATTTCTAAAGCTATCTTAGCTGAATTAACACTCGCTTCATTGGCTGAATGTTTAATAATATTTTGCAAGCTATCGCACCTTGAGCAAGTATCAGTGTGAGGTTTGTGAAAACGTAGATTAAACTCTGTATTAAAAATTCTGCGATAGTAAGACAACTTAGCAGGGACTTTATTATTTTCGACACAGTGTTCTTTATATAAAGAGTAAAGTTTTGTTATATTTAGCTCAGGGCATAAGTATCTAGTATTGCTATTATCTTTTCGCGAATAGTGCCTTCTATATCTTGGAAACAGCTTTATATGTTGAATAACAAGATCTCTAGTGTCTTGGTCAATTTTATTAACACTTGGCTGTTTTCCTGGCTGATCAACCTCACAAATATCTAGAGCATCAGTTTTTTACACACCACGGTAAAACGCCTATTGCTTATGTCAAAAGTTTAAAAAAAAAATGATTTACAAACACGCTTGTTTAGGAGCATAATTTTTGTAGAGAAATTTCGTGGTCTAGTAGATTTTTGCCTTTTTGGTTTGTTTTTTATTATACAGGATGATAAATAGGCTGTTTGTAAGTCGTAACTAGGTAATTTATAAAAATTTTCAAATAGTGTCTGCCTATTGGCTTGAGAAATATTTTCGTTGCATTTATACCTGCATGTATGATTAAATACTTGTAACTGCTTTTCTGGGTGTTCTACCCCCTGTATCCCATATGTAACATTTTCCCTCGGTTCTAAGCTTCTTATTATTTCTATTCCATTCAGGCATGCATATTTTTCTTTTTTCTTGTTCTTTTCGGAGTAACATGAATATTATGAACATGTTAGTATCAGTTTCTGATTGTTCTGAATTTTCTGATGAGTTTTCAGATAATGAGGTTATATTTGGAAGAAACTCTTCATCTTCATCGGTATGATATGGGTCGTCTGATGAATAATCATCTAAAAAATACCCCAATTATAACCTCAAAATTAACTGCGGTTCCTGTGCTTTTTCTTACCTTCATTACTGGAGTTGTCTCTGTTACTGTTACTGGCCATTTTCTTCTGTTTTACACTTGCAAGGCACTAATAAATTTTGTTTAGTGCAAAAACGGTATAAGTGCACTTATACCCCTTTTGCAGGGACCGATTTGTTCAAATGATTAACAAGGTTTTATATCTCACCAAAAGATGGCAATCCCGATCGCCCATCGCGCTTATATCCGTTTTGCTTTGAAAGAAATTTCATTTAGCTAGATGAATTTGTACTTATCTCAAAAATAATAAATAAGTCACTTATACCCTTTTTGCTCTAACCCCTTCATATAGTACTTTGCTAACTACTATAAGGATAGATGTATGTATATTATCTAGAAAACATCTTCAGTGTGTAATGAGACGGTTTCGCGGCAGTAGTAATATTGGCTTTACCAAATGAATTATAAACCAGAATTACTACGAGAAAAAACTTTACTGTATGTCGAAGAAAATTCACATATCAGTAGTCTTCAGCAATTAGGTAATCTAGTATTACCCTAATCTGTGGCTATTCGCCCCGACGAAAAATCCCAAGTGTCATCTTTCGTAATATAGAAATACACCAAGAAATTCACTACTGCGATTTAGTTTATTTGAGGAAAGTTAATTAATTTTAACTAATACCAGCAATTGTAACTAATTATGAAGCTACTTGTTAAAGGTAAGTAATAAATAGTTTTGTTTTTTGTCATGGCAACTATGATTTTATAGGGTAATTGTATTAAAAATATGGGTAAAAATAGAAAAAATGGGAATAAATCGCAAACTATCAAAAATATGGATATGACATACTTAATAAAAGTTGAAGAGTGTTGTCAAATCTACCAGAAAAAATAATAATATATAGGGTGTCGCATTTAAAAAATTTGAGGTTTTTTAATTTTAAATAGTTGAAATTCATAAATATATTTTGGACACCCTGTATCATTTAACTAAAATATCTTTACATATATCTTTTTTTTCATCTCTATAAAACTCTTCTACCAAATTTTGGTACTGCAACTTCAGAAACAATGGTACCACTGACAATTTTTTACCACACTGCAATTTAACATTTGTTTAAATAAATTGAAATATTACAAAAACTATTAATTTTAGGTATATAACATTATATATAAAAAATGTAAAATAATGTAATTTATGGAATTTTACGCAGAATCTAAAAATAAAATAAAGAATAGGGTGTTGCATTTAAAAAAAACATATGTTATAGCCGCCACACTTTTTTGAAGCACCCTGTATACTCTATAATAATTTTAAAATGTGTATCTTAACCATCCCTATAACTTTTATATTAAACATTTTTTGATGAAATGAGATAATGGACTTTACTCTATCGTTGACTCACCCTGTACATGCAGGATTTTATGCTGAATAAAATTCTATAGATAAAAGGGGGGTTCGAATAAAGAAACTTAATAGTACGAGCTAGCAATGTCGGAAAAACAAGTATTTTAAGACGTCTAGCTAATATTTGTTTTTTTTAATTACCAGAATTATTTAATACTTTACTATCAGAATATAAACGAAAATAAGATAAAAGAGTGTTTCACCTGACCCGGATTCGAACTCTGAATCTTCGGTTCGTGGTCGGAAACTCTACGCACTGCGCTATGGAGACATGTTCGATTTATATTCAATACTAGAATTTATAGGACTAAATTAATAAAAAATATAGATAAATATATAAATCTTCTTTCGATGCGCAGTAGTGAACGCAACGGGTATCGGCCGCCAGACGGGCCGTATGCTGTTCCAGAGATCATAGTAAAATATATATCAAAGAGCCAGACGCCTTAAAATACTTTCTCAAAAACTATAAAACGTTATCGTTATTCGTTATTTGTTATTATGCAACATTTATATAGGGTGATTCAGGGCGATGATAGATTAGACGTTTATGGAGAACAGGGGATTTTTGGAAAATTTTGCTTTTTGCATAAAGGCACTTGCTCCCCCTATCAAAATTATTTTTAACGTTACAGTGTTGCCACATCATTTAAAAAGTGGTGTTTTAAATGAACACTCAGTATATAATTACATTTTTCGAAACTAGTTTCATATTTCATCGTTGTTTTAATAGTTTCTTATACCTATCTCTAATATTTTTCGCGATGAATAAAATATCTGTAAAATTGAGAAAAACATGATTTTGAATAAGTATTAGGAAAATTATAAATTGAGATTTTTAAAGTTGACATTTGGGTTATAATTTAAGGAAAGTCGTTATATTTCGATCTATTTAAAGCACCCGATTGAATGCCGCAAGAGGAGATAAAAAATATATTTATTTCTGTTTGTTATAAAATTGCGCAATCTTTTTTACTTTAAATTCAACTCTATGTATGTTATTTAAAAAATCGAAACACAAATCAAATTGCTTTTCAATGATATTCTACGTTCCTGTACCTAAACCTTCAGGTTTCTTCTGTAAAGTAATTTCACAGTTCTATTATTATTGCCTCGTTTAAAAAAATCGTTACCATCAGACATATTCACACTATATAAGTATCAGTCAGGCTTTACTTGCAATATTGAAGTTGTCATGATAACGGAATTCTTGAAATTAAATTATAATAGAAATATTAATTTTTAAATAATGGTACTTAAAAAGCCGGAAGGTTTAGGTATATATGATATATCGTTCAAAAGCAATTGTACTTGACTTTTGACTTTTTAAATAATGTACATAGGGTTAAATTTAAAGCAACCAAGATTTGAGCAATTTTATAACAAACGGTAATAAATATTGTTTTATCTCCCTGTGGTGATATCTAACTGGTTGATTTAGATAGATCGAATATATAGACTTTCCTTAATCTGATCAAGAATGAAATAGTGAGGGAAATATATAAAAAAGAAGCAAAATATTAAACGGCCTTACTTTATTACGGTTGCGAGTTGTTTAGGGCTAGGTTAATCTTTTCCTTCTTTCCTTAATTTATACAAACTACAGTATATTAAAAAAAGTGTATACAAAACTTTTTCTTTCAATATGGCAAACTTATGAATTAACCAATGCTTATTTAGGATCATGTTTTTGTCAATTTTACACACTCAATTTTATCTCAGAAACTAAGAGAGATGCAGAAAAGTACAATAGAAACATTCTAAAAAATAATTGTAGTTTCCTAAAATGTAATAATATATCGGGCGTTCCTGCATTTAAACTAAAGATGCTTACTTTTTATATGAAGCGGCAACACTGTAACGCTGAATATAATTTAGTCAGGTGATACCTTCATGTAAAAATCAAAATTTTCAAAAAAATCCTATAAGCGGTTCCCCATAAACGTCGAACTTACCGTGACAGTGAAACACCCTATATAAGACTTTTTCTATATCTTAGTTAACGACGATATTGGATTTTCTCGCATTAATGGACCACCCTGTATATTTGAGTTAAAATTGAATTGCTTATTTTTATTAGTCTATTTTATCACAAAAAATGCGAAAAAATGCTCAGTTGTGACCTCACGAAATCCTAAATATTAACAGTACTTAGTTCAAATTCTAGTTGCATGTAATTTTTCATTTAGCTAATTTTTAGTTATAGAATTAGAGCTGATTTTCTTTGAAATAATTTTTACATTAATATAACATTTATGATAATGACACTGTAAATGTAGCAGTTAAAGAAAATTAGACTAATTTTTCTATAATATTTTGTAGGTATAACTAAAAATTAAAAGCAGCCTTACTAAAGGTATAATTTAGTTTAATTGGTCTAAGATGTAGGTAGGATTACTACAATTTCTTGTATATATAGTTAAGGTCCATATTATTTATTTTTTATAAGGCACTAGAAGACGTTCATTCATATTATGATTTTAAATAGGTGTGAAACTAATTGTAAAGCGTAAAAGTAACCGGTACCTCAAAACTAATTAAGGAAAATTAACTCTTCAATGTGTATAAATTTTTTCTTCATTCTTGTTGACATGTTTGCTGTTAAATTTTATGAAAATATTCAGCTGGTCTTAAGGCAGAAGACGCTGTATTTATAATGTGTCTTCCTTTTATATTATTTGAAAATAAAGATGCAAATGTTATATTTTCGAACATTTGGCTTGTGCAAATTAAAATTCAAGCCTGTGCCTAAATTATTAAACACTGTAATAAAGTGCGTATTCTGCCTTATTACTTTTTTAAAATATGCCGTGCATATGATACGTAAATTGTACATAATTGTAATGTAGTTACTGTATACAAAATACATAATATAATGTTAGTATTTTTTTTCTAAGTTAATAATACCTCATTTAATTCATTATGCATTTTTGTATGTACGGTCAAGATACTTTACATTAACGAATTCCATATGTAAAATTTTCCTAGTGTATCATCTACATCATTCTGGCAAATAAAAAATTTCCTATACAATAATCATGTTTATTAAACAATATAAATTTGGATTAACAATACTTTTATACACCAAGAAAATACAGGTTGGTCCAAATTATATTCGGGATACTTTGACAGCAAATTCTGCAGATAAACATAAGTAAAAAAGTTCGTATAAATATAATGCATCGTTACGGAGATACGGGGTGTGGAAGTTTCATGTTTATTTCGGGGTTTTCCGAGAAATTTCTGAACTAACTGTCTTTTGATATGAGAAATTTGATTTCGATGTCAATAGGACTCCTATCAGTATAGGGCACCACCTACATGTTTTTTAACTAATTTGAAGGGTAATAACTTTTGTACCTGTATAAAATTACTCAGTGAAAAAAGATCTTTGAATAAAAAGATTAAGGAAGCATATCAAAAAACTGATCGACAGCGACGGTGATCTAAAATGGCCGATTTAAGGTCTAATTTTTTAGCGACGCGCGATGTCTGGCGTCGATTGGTTTGTTTCCCTATAAAACGATACATTCCCAAGTAGCATTTTCACGACTTGCGACCACATGTTTACTAAACACAACGTTGGATTAGTTACAAAAAATAGTTAGCTCCGTACCTTGGGTATTAAAATAAATGTAAACGTTGTTGTAACGTTGTGCCGACGTTGAACTAGTACTACAACAAAGTAAAAGTTTCTGCGACGTCGAATAAACGTTGTTATGTAACCTTTTTTGTTCAAGTGATCTTTAGGTGATTCGGACAACGTAGTTACAATGTTGGGCAATAAAGAGTTTTCCGACGTCACTTTCAGGACCTATTCCAACGTTATGCAAACGTCGTCTGTTTTACTAATTCCAACGTTGTTTAGATTTCCTTTTTCTTACGTTGGTAGGACGTCGAGCCACTACCTTTTTGCAACTGTATTGAACCATAACCTTAAATCTTAAATTTTCACTTCATTGTTCTGTTCAGTCAGACAGTTCAGTGCTGTTTTTGTTTTTATAAAAAACTTAATTAAAATGGGACGTAAGAAAGGCACATATAAAACTAAATTTAAATATACATCGACATATTACCGATACTTTATCCACTCCCTCGTTTATTTAGAATATAGAGGGCGGCACAAGCTAGACTCTAGGATGACTAAATTAGGCAATCTTGCGACTAGTATACTACCTGTTAAGGCTGAACTCCGACTTTATTAGTCCAGTATGCGACTACTCCATCTTAATCTCCAAAACAACAAAGTGAAGGCCACCATGTTGTTGAATAAGAAAACGTTTCGTTCCTAAAATAGCAATTCCTGCTTTTTGAATACATTAACTTGAAATAGTTGACCCTAAACAACACGCGGAAACAATTTTTTTTTCGACTGTGAATAAATTATTCTCATTTTACTAAAAAAATTCAAGACATTTTTTAAAACTTCTTTAATTTTAAGGCCCATTAGTATTTTTCAAAGTAGAAACAATACATTTATCAATAAAGTTGTTTGCGTTTAACTTTTTGCCTTGGGTAACGAGTTACAGAGTTGGTTAAAGTGTTTCAATAATTATGATCTTCAAACATCCTCCAGACTTAAATACTTTTGTTTTCCTTTACTGCCATCTGGCATATGTCTCTAACTAAATCATAAAAATAATATTTTTACTATAATTATCCCAATTTAGGATAAAACGCGACTTAGACGCCATATTATTAGTTTTGTATTTCTGTGAATTAGGATTTTAAACAACGTTGCAGTTTGTACTAAATTAGGCTGCTAGCCAACGTAGGTATCCAACGTCGTTTCGACCCAAAAATTATTCACCAAACTAGTGCAGACTAGGGTTGGCACAAGGTTGTGCCGACGTTGCGCCCCGACGTTTGGTCGCGTGACACCGTTGTCCCGACGTCCAAATGTTGCTTGGGTTACTTTTCATTGATATACAGGAAGCTTGGTCTGGAATTTAACGTGTATGGCAGTGATGTAAAAAGCTTAATGGAAAATGAAATGCATTAAAAAGAGATAAAACTTGGGTTGATACATTTCTTCTATGCGGTATTGCCGGATTTTGCATCAAAACTTCAAACCGCAAAAGTAGGCGTTTATGAAAAATGTTGCATCAATGTTTCAAATGCTCATTTTACTACTGCTCTAATAATAGATTATATTACTATTATCTTTATTTCTATCGGGTGCGTCTCAACAGTGGCTCACCCCTATAACTTTTATTTTTTCAGAAAAAAAAAACGAGATTTGGTTTGTTAGTATATGACATAAATTCTGGTCACTTCCTGTTTCACCGGAAATGACTACAACTTTTGATTTTGAAATGGCACTCTCGGTATTTTTTTTACTTTATTCGATAGACAATGTCATTCTGAATAGAAAGATATATCATATGTCAACTTTTGACATTTTCGCTTAATAAAAAATCGTATTTTAAATTTCCATCTAGAGTGCAATGGCTATATTAAAAACGCTAATTTTTAATCAAGGAGCCTTGGAAAGATTGGGATTTGATATTCTAATGTTTTTATTGTCGGGTCTCGTCCTCACCGGTTAAAAGATGCCTAAATCGTATTTTTAATCATATCTCAATTTTTCCAAATGGAACAAGGGTGGCTTATTAGCATATTTGGAAGAAGCATTTTGTTACGAATAATTTGATACTACACACTTGGTATTTGAGTTAACTTTTCGTTATGAACTGTGTGTTATAATTTCAAATAAACCATATGTGCAAATGTCAAAAGTTGACATATGATATGTCATTCTATTCAGAGTGTTATTTTCTATCGAATAAAGCAAAAATAAATACCGAGGGTGCCATTTAAAAATCAAAAGTTGTAGTAATTTCCTGTGAAACAGGAAGTGACCGAAAACAACTGAATACGTCACTTCATCTAAATTTATGTCATTATACTGATATACATACCAACAGAGGCGCAACTAGGGGGGGGCTAGGGGGGCTTAGCTCCCCCATCATCTAAATTAGCCCTCCCAGATGTTTGGTGCGATTCAATAAAACCACGTGATATATACGAGCAAAGTTGAGCAACAATCCGGTTCTCATGGTTGATCACCAAGGTTATTGATTTTAGGTGAGGCACAAAAAGTAATTTTTGACTCCAAATAGAACATGCATTTCTTTTTCTAACGTCATAAATAATTTGTTAAACAATTTCCAAACAATAAATCTAAAAAATGTCCATTAGATTAAGCGTATGTACAAGTTGGGCCAAATTGGACTCTCTTAAAGGGTAACACCCTTTTCTAGAGAAGATAGATGAAAATTAATATCGGTGTACTGAAGCTTAATTTTTATCAAAAATATGACGGCAAACACAACTACAACTACAACCGCACATCGATATCTGTAGTTTCGGCTTTGGTTTCGGAGTTACTGTGTGTTTTTCAAAAATGTGCATTTTTAACAAATCGCTGTAACTTTTTTGATATGAAAAGCTTTGTATTTTTATGAAAACATTTCCAAAGCACCTTTTTACGTAGAATTTAATGATAGAAGTATAATTTTTTTAAAATTAATAATTTAAGAGTTATCAACAGAAAATTGGATTATTTTATATGGGACACCCTGTATATTTTTAATTCATTGAATAGAATTTAAAGTTACCTTTCCAAAGATATAATATACTTGATATTTTGCTCTATTCCTCTTCGAGATAAAAAATCGTCCATTTTGAATAAGTACGCTTTGAACGGTGCCCACTGTAATACAAAAAAATTCTAGCTGTGAGCAGCAATTAAAACGAAAATAATATTTGCAATGAGTGATGCAGAATTTTATAACAATTTACACATTTACATCAACACATTCAAACTATATGTAATAACATTAAAATTAAATGACTAACCAAGACATGAGATTTTGTTACAGGTGTTCGACATGACCGTCTTCTGTAATAGACAGACCGTTTTTGAACATTTCTCGCGGAATTCATTAACTCAGTGGAGATGAAAGATACCCTCGCATAACCGCTAAGTACTTCTAATTCTTGCCTAGATTATACGGGTAATATGAAAATAAGAACCCTTATTCTTCCGCAAATAGAAAAATCCGCTAAGTCCGGCGGCCTCGACAGCCAACATTCGGAAAGGAGATCTTCATTAGCTATTCATTATTCTCGAAATTGGCTGGAAAAATTTGCTGATAACTTCAGTGTTCTGAGACGGTACCTCGTTTTGCTGAAAAAAATGTGTTTTGGAGTTCCATTAGGTTCCATTAGGTTCCATTAGCAGATCATCAATAAGGGGTTCAAAGCCTACTAGTTAAAAGTGGCGAACTTTTAAAAATTCTGTATTTCGAAGGGGACTATAACAAAATATTAAGTGTGCAAATTTTTGGAAAGGTAATTTTAAATTATTTTCAGTTAATTAAAAATATACAGGGTGTCTCAAACAAGAAATTAATTTTTCTGTTAATAACTCTTAAATTGTTAATTTAAAAAAATATATTCTTCATACCATTAAATTTTACTTAATAAATATACTTGAATTACTTAAATGTTTTCATATTTTTTTTTAGTTTCATGTTTTTGATAAAAATTGATCTCCAGAGACCGACATTAGATTTCAATTATCTCCTATAGAATAGGGTGTTTCCCTTTAAAAGCGTCCAATTTAACCCACCCTGTATATAAATAAGTGCAAGTATTTTAACTGGTAGTATAGTTTAACCCCAGAATCACGCCTGAAGTATTTTTCACGAAAATTTTTTTTTGAAAATTCGAAATTTTTTGAAAAATTTCCTCCGTTTTTTACTTATTTGAAAGACAATAAAGAAAAAATATGTTTTTTATCGAGATCTACCACCCCTTAAAATACTTGCACTTATTTCTGGGACACCCTGTATAACTTTAGAAGTCTCAGTGCTTGAGCCCCCCCCAAAAGTCGGTGTCTAGTTGCGCCTCTGCATACCAAATCTCGTTTTTTTTAACTGAGAAAGTAAAAAAGTTATAGGGGTGAGCCACTTTTGAGACGCACTCGGTATAGTATACATGAAAGTTTTTAAAATAGTATATTTTTTTCTAGATACCTATTGTGTCATCTGTTTGACAATTTGAAATTGGCGCGCGGAGCTTTCCGACCAATGGTATCGTTTATCACCTGTGACGTAGTGACCAACCTGCGCAATATCATACCTTGTATTCTTTGTATCATGACACTTTAGAAATTAGTTGACATTATAGCCGTCAAAGTTAACCTTAAAATACAATAATGAGCTACGCCGAGCAGTGCCTTTCACGGTTTTGGTTTAGGTAATTTACACACTAAATCAGAAGCACAAAAATCGTATGTCTCTTCAGAATCATTCACAAATTTATTAGTTTTGTTGATTCTTCGTAAGCATCTAATTTCATTATTATTACCGAAGCTTACGATTTCAGCAACATAAAAAGCTTATTGATTTCTTTCCTGCCACCTTCACTAGTGCCTCAATCACCTCCATGAAATTCATTGTCTTCATTCAACTGTTGTAAACTATCAATTTCCAACCATTCTTTGTCTTCAGAGATAATATCGTCCAAGGTTTCATATTCTCCAGAAGACAACGAGGGAGCTGACTCACTTTCAGACGAATGAAGTTCTTTTTTTCGTTCTTGCTAACTTTTTGACGTTTGGTTATTGACAAATTTCTGGTAACCTTTTTAGCAGCTTGAAGATCTCGTTTTGCTCCAGCTCCTCTTTTTCTGGCGTATCCGTAAGAATACGCGACTTGCCTAGGACGGCCATCGTTTTCTTCCGCATAGGTGCTTTATGGAATGGACGCAATATTTCAGGTGTGATGGTTGAAGCAGAGACAACTAAGGGTGTGCCCGAAGTTGAAGCACATGCAGCTA
Organism: Sitophilus oryzae; assembly: GCF_002938485.1. Lineage (NCBI taxonomy): Eukaryota > Metazoa > Arthropoda > Insecta > Coleoptera > Curculionidae > Sitophilus > Sitophilus oryzae. Next base: position 1,002,206 of record NW_022145686.1, on the reverse strand, counting down.
ACGGTGTATCGGAAATTGAATCAGAGGCAGCTAAGGGTGTATCCGAACTTGAAGCAGGGGCAGCTAAAAAGTGTATTCGAACTTGTAGATGGTAATGAATCACTAATGGAATTGAGTGGCCCACTCTCTGTTACAGGTGACGGGCGGTCTGTTACGTAACTGGTTAGAAACTCATGTTCTTGAAAAATATTTTCATTGAGTGGGTATAGGCCTGATACTTCAAATCCCTTTTGAATATTTTCATAAAACGTGACCACTCAAAAAAAAAGAAAAAAGAAAATTACTTTGCCAGAATGGTCCTGGCAGCCTAGGCAACGCAACTCTCTCCTGAAAAGGAGAGTTTAAGAAGAAAGAAGAAGAAGAAGAAGCGGTGTAAAAGCCTGAGGAAAAGCTTTACCAACTAGTTCTGCTATATCATATATGGTGATTGGTTGGCCAGGATGCATTAACATCCACTTGTTACAAGCCGTATTATAGTAAGCTTTGAAGGGTCCAAATACTGTCCTATCCAACGGTTGAAACTTGTAACTTGTGTGGCACAGTAGGCAATATGTCCAAACCAGGTTGCAAAAAATAACATCCACAGTTAGCATTTATGGCAATAACATTAGAGTGGAAACATATTAGTAAGAGGAAACCACATAAAACTAACAAAAAAAACATATTCGGAGTCTCTTTCGAGGGGCTGTAAAACGAACTTTGCGCAAAACCTACATTTTCAGTTAATTTGTGTCCAATAACTGCCTTTTTTCTACAATTTTTAAATAGTAGGCTTTGCATTCAAGTGACACAGTATTATAACAATTGAATCGGACGACTTTAGCTTGCTGTAAAATTAATTATTGTAAAATTGTCATAACGTGTTTTACGTAGATTCCCAGTTGCGGTAAATTTAATGTGAAGGTAAGTAAAAAAAAGTATCTTTTATTTTGATTTTTGGATAAAAACTAGGTAAAGGTCAAAGTAGAACATAATCATTTAAGGTTTTTTTGATAGTGGCATATATTCTATCTTAAAAAAAAAGTTATGTCAAAAAAATCGCAAAAAAATCGCAACATTAAATTATTGAAAGCGTAAGTCTCCATGCGTATGTGTATAGTAACATCCTTTATGTGGATAATTCTCATAGATTAATTGTTATAGTAGCTAGAGCTAGAGAAGAACTTGAAATATAACGTTACGTAACTTTTCTCAAGATTTCCGAAGAAGTATGTCATAAATGTCAAATGACATTTTTGACAAATTTTGACAGTACCTAATTTTTTTAAATTAAATAAAATGGATTTTTCTTTCAGATTTAAAAATGTGTACTTCGCGACCATTGCTTCCAGCTGTTATAAAACAAAATATCAGTAAATAGTAGGTGGTAAAATAAAATTTAGATATTTTTAATAGGTATAAGTTCTGTTATTTTCTAAATCGCCATTGTTTAATTCTCAGAATATTGTTACGTTTTTTTTGACGTTTCCGAAAACTGTCTCAAATGAAAGTGGTTTTGAATAAATTTGCCAAAAAGTATATTTCGCATATACAAAGTGCTTCAAAAGTCGGGGCGTGGTTCAACTATCTTACTTCAAATTAGGTATAGGCTATGCTACAAAGTAGTTAGGATTTTTAGGAGAAAATAAAAATAAAATAAAAATTGGGTTCTAATTTGAAATAAGAAAGTTGGGCCACACACAGGATTTCTAAGGCACCCTGTATATGCAAAGAAGACTGTTTTGAAAAATGTATTCGAGACCATTAAACTTTATTCAAGACACTTTTTTCGAAAACGTCGAATAAAAGATACAGAGGATGTCAATATATAAAACAAACCCTGTATATGGCGGAGGAGTAATAATTGCTCAATATTTGTCTGTTTCATCTTGGCTCTGTCAAAAATCGTAAAAATTTAGTGAAATGTAAAATATTCTTACCGCATTTTGGTAGCTGTATTAGTCAAAAGATGATTTTTCCATTTTATGAATCCCCTCCACCACCCCCAACCACTCTCAAGTCAGCCAAAACTAACAGGGTTCACGGCCTGCGGGCATAGAATGTTTTTACCAAATTTGAATAAAATCGTACAAAAAAAGAATTTTGCAACATACTTCTGGATTTTTGCCCACTGTGTGTGGGGATGAAATGTCACCAATATGATTCCATTTGCTTTGCAAAAATCAATTGTTGGGATGCTGATATGACTATCATGGTTATCTAATAGAATAAGTATCGGTTTGCCGACACTCGGCTTGACGTGATTCACAAAATGTTGCATGAACTCATAGAACAGATCTGAATTTGACCAACCTGACGGATTAGCTCCTCCAATCGAACCAATTGGACCTCCCTTGAGCATATGGGCTTTGAAATGAACCCGCGGAAATATCATCATTGGTGGGATGGCATTTTCAAGTGCATTTATGGCCGCAATCAAAGTGATGTTTTGACCACGCTCACCACTTGTCATCTGTCCAACTTGTTTAAATCCTTTGGAACTGATAATTTTAGGAGAAACGTGTACGGTCGTTATACCGGTTTCATCGATATTCCAAATCTGCTCTGCAGAAAAGTTCCTTTGGACAACACACTTTTGTAATTGTCAAAAATGTAGTGACAGTAACTGGATTAAACGCCGTGGATCTCGCCAAACTGGTCGCCTCAGGTTTTCGGAGAGACAAATCTGTATGCCGTGACATGAACTGTCGTAACCATTCTTTGGCGGCAATTTTTCTCTCATCCCAGATGACAGCTAGGATACCGCTTCTCTTTGGCTGATGCAAACTGGTAGGCTAGTTTCCTAACCTCTACCCATAGATAAAAAGACTTATACTATTAAATAGATAGGCAAACTTATAATACATTTCAATTTTATTACACAAGGGCGCCTCTGGTAGTCGGAGGAAGAAATACTAATGGAGTAGAGGGGTGCGGGGAAGGGGGCTGTTTTAGTTAATTTAAAATAAATTTAGACATACATGTAAGAACACTTTGTGTGCTTTTAATTAGGTAGAACATATTATAAACGATAAATCAACTTAATTAAATGCATACAAAGTGTTCTTATATGTCGGATGTTAATTAAAAAAAATATTAAAAAGACTAGAAATAGTATATATTAAGTTGTTACAGTTATAATTTAATCTTTGGCAGTTTTCAGCAAATAGCAGGCAGTTTTACATAATTTTCCTCCCTTTGAAGTGAATTGGAAACGGCTATATAATTTTGGTATAGGCAAGATTCCCAGTTTGTTTCCGTTTGAGACCTGAAATAATAAAAACAAATTAAATTAGATGTAATCATCTGCTGATCATGCTAATATAACGCAACGCGTGTCCTTGATTCCTTACGTGCACCGTAAAAAAAATTAAATAACTGCTCAGCAAGTAGCATTTATTCGCAGTACTAATTTAAAAAATCTATAACTGTAAATAGATATGTTTAATTTACTTACCATTGTATCCTTCGGAAACCAGGTGTACAACAATTAAACTCCATGATAAAAAATAATTAAGAGTCTATACAAAACACAAATTGTCCCACCATTTTTAAAAAACATATTGTCTAAAACAGAATACTGGCAAAAAATCTGAAGGAATTTAATTTTACAATAATTCGACAAATCAAAACGAAATCAAACTACGTAAAACGTAAAATCACAACAAAAGCGTCTTGTCTCGTGACAGTTAAAAATCAAATTTTATTATTGTCAGATATTGACATTTGCATTATTAATATTGACATTTTTAATATTTTGCGCCTCTGCATCTTGGAGGAAAAACTATTTTTAATGAACTGTCATTTCCATTTAAGTTTCCCAGCCATGCCTCTACCCTTGTCAACCCATAATGAAGACGAGCAGCCGTGACTAAATAAGTTTTCGAGGATTCCTCCTCATTTCTCGAGAATACTTGCTTCACATTGTTTTTTGTGCTGTATGTAAATCTTTCCGCTGCTGAGTTTTTAAAACTACGAATGTGTCTATTTAACGTAGTTTTTGATACTCCATATCGCCTTACTGCCTCTCGAATGGCAATACCTTCATTGATGCATTCTTCTACAGCTTGTGTCAATTCTTCTGCATCAACTTTCTCACGCTTTTTGTCACTTTTGCTTCGTGGCATTTTTGACCAATCTGGAAAATAAAATTAAACTGGCTTACATTTGAAATAAAATGGAAAATAATTTATTTTCAATTGCGTTTATCAACCCTTGAAACTTGTTGTACAGCTTGTTCCAAAAAAAAATGAATACGACTCTTTACACATTTTTTTCGAATATTTGGGCAGTGTATATTTATGTGTCAAGTATTTTGACATGTTAAGGTTATTGTGACATTGTATAAAATAACTTTGCTTTTGACAAAATGGCAAATAAATTTTTCAGAACGTCAGTATGACATGAGTAGAGAAATGGGGAACTGGTATCATAGAATATACTGCCCGAAATAATAAAAATATGTTTTAAATCGTATTCAATTTTATTGGAACCAGCTGTACATTGAACCGGTCCAAGGTACAACTGCTGCATATGGACCAAGGTACAATTTTTACAATAAAACAGTTTGTTAGGTAAAATAAACAATAAAACTAAATATATGCAAAAACTATTCACACATGCGCAAGAAGAAGGAAATGTTGTAACAAAATAACATAACACAAGTAACTTACCCTTTAAAAGTACGCAGATGATTACAGATTTTTATTTGTTTATTATTTACTTTCACACTCGATAAACGACGAATATGAAATAACTTCGGAGAACTTCGTTTTTGGTTGAATTACTTTGGGTGCTATCTGTAGGTTGGAAGTGCGTAATCTAGCGGCGATATGGGTGAACGGAAACTGCATCGACAAATAGTGAAATTCGAAGCGGTCCGAGGTACATTATGGTCCAAGGTACAACACTCTCCCCTACATTTTCCTACACAGGTAAAAACCGGCAACAGTGTGTCCCGCTTTTTATTTCTCTCTGTCTGTTAACTTCTCTCTCCGTGTATCAACCGGTCATTTATATTTATCTCCGTCGCATGCGTTAAAATACAAACCAAAAGCACCACGCAGATGAAGTGTCCAATGTCCAGGATGGTAGACAAGTCGATGAAATAGTGACGTTTATTAATGAAAATTTAACAATTTTAATGGATATTCACGCTCCTTTGAAAATCATTAATTTTAACAAACAGATATAACATGGATAACAGAAAATATAAAACCGCTTATTAAATTAAGAAATACTAGAAATACTAAATATAAAAGAACTAAACTTAAAAGCGAATACGAATCTTATAAAATGTTAAGAAATTTTATTACTAAAATTATTAATAAAGATGTTTTTTAAAACTCTTAATATAGTAAAAAGAAAAAGTCACGCTAGTATTCCTGGACATTTTTCTAATGTTGAAAATATTAATTCGTATTTTATTGATTCTGTCCCTTGTAATATATCTGAAAACGTAAGCAAGTAATACACTTGTGTTAAACATCATTTATCTAATCTATTAGCATTCAGGACTCTTAATGAAACGGATGTCTGAAATTCTCTGTGTAATAAAATCAAAATCAGTTGGGTCTGATGGAATTCCCATATATTTTTTAGTACTGTGTTAGTGTGTTGTCCTTTTATACTACATAAAATATATTTGTCATACAGGGTGTCAAAAAAATAGTGTATCTATACTATCTAAACTTACTTTGGTGGGTAATTCTACAGATACAAATAAAACAATAAGTTCCTATGAACATATGACTCAAAAAGCTCTCCGAAGAATTTACAATCCTCGAAAGGTTAGCTTAAAGCAATTAAGTAATAATATAGTACAGGAGCCGGCTGCAGGATTATTACGGTCATCATATTTTTAATCAAAACCTAATTTTTAAGTATACTATGAATAGGGGAGTACACTTTTAATATGGTTCCAATCAAAAAGTTGCTGCACACAACTATGTTTAATTAATTAATAATAATAACTAAAATAATAAATACAAGAAGTGTCGTCAACTCAATGGAAACAGTGTGGCTGTCTGGGTAATTAATTTTCAGACATGGCGGCTGTGACATTTGACATATTACGATTTCCAATGATCCAATGACTAAAGAATACAAGGACGTATTTCAAACAGTGCCGTGGCCACATATTATTAAAAAATGAACGATATGTACATTGTTATTGGTTAGGACCGTTCTTTTTTGTCGCGCCTCGGGTCGCCTCGGCGAGTGTGTACTTCCAGCATAAAAGTTGTAGCTGTGGTTGTAGCACCTATGGTTTATGATGTTTTATGATCCCGGCCCTTCTCGCTATGCTATCAGCCATTTAAAAACAGACTTTTGTATTTCAGGAAAAAAAAATTAACTACTACAGGGTAGCCCAAAAAATGTGAGTGGATCGGAATGATGTTTTTTAAATGGAACACCTTGTATATTATTCCTTTGTTAGATGGAGAATTAAAAAATAAACATTTTCTATATTCAAAGTATTTCAAAATTCGTACCTTGTGTCAATATCAGTCTGGTGTTTTATCGTTGAAGGAGCCAAATATGTAATGAAAACGCGAGTATTTTGCGAAACCGTTAACAATTTATATAGAATAGAATAACAGTTTAAATTCTAAAAATATTCATTTTTTAATTCTTCGTCAGACAAAGGAATAATATACAGGGTATTCTTTTTAAAAAAAATCATACATCGATCCATTCACATTTTTTTGAGCCACCATGTAGAAGTAACGTAAAGATTTTAAGTTAACGTCTCCTTTTTGCTGCCAGGGATAATCTGGGCCTACTTCGTTTACACGGAAATCGAAGCGCGCTCCTCGCCCATATCATGGTCAATGACCTACCGACTTGGCAAGTGTCTCAATCGACTCTTACCGCTCTTACTCACGAGATATCCGATCTCATCCGGCTTCGAACCGGCGCACAGTGGAACGAGCCTGTGTTAACATTCGGACATTTGACAAAATGTGAAAATATGACTTATGGTTTACTATTATTATTTACATATTTTTGAAGTATTTACCTGCATACTTTATTTATTTACTTTTAAAAAATATTCGATAGTAATATGTTTTTAGGGCTTCAAAGTTAGGTGTTTTTAAATTGTTGAAAATTGTTAAATTTTTACAATTAGTTTGAGGACGTATATTATGTTCTTATTTTTTACAATTAAATTTAAATCCATGTTTAAAATAGCAGTAAGAAGGTTGAATTTGCATACTTAAACTTCTTTAAGATGCATATACTGTTTGACATTTATGCTGTGATGTAAATGTCAAATTATTAAATTTATATTGCAAGCAAATATTAATTCCTAAATATCTTGATTCTTCCAAAGAATTCCAAACAAACTATGTCTGCCCATAATAGACTAACATGTCTACATATTCAATCCATAATAAAATGCTGCCACGATCTGCAACCCTAAAAGAAAATAATTAATAATTATTTAAAGCATATTATTTTCAATCGTTAGCTAATAATTTTTAATAGTTATTATAACTTATCCACAATCTGACAAAGAGTGAACCATTACAGGTAATAAAGAAACATTTCCACGTACTAAATTTACCAAAAAATTCATTGCTTTGTTAACATATTCCACAGGGTGTTAAAAATATCAACATTTTGTTTTCCCTCGTATAATTGACAGACCGAAACTTTCATTTTTAATTTAGAAAAAGACATTAAAAAGTCAAATAATTTAGCTACAAATTGCTTAAAAAATCATCCAAATTGGCTCATTAGAACAAAATATATTAAACTTTAAAATACATCAAAATTTTAAACCTTAAAATTTTGATGTTGTTTCTTAAGGTGCTGGTGAGTGTAGTTAAGATCAGATGATTATATAGCGGACAAGCCTTTATTTCTAGTTATCGAAATCTATCGATAGTATTGTAAAACTTGGAAAATAAGTTGGTTATAATAATTCGGAAACTCTCTATTTATTTATCTAGTAATGCTAAAACACTCTATTTGAAAGTCGATTAGAGAAAATAGTATGATTCATTGGCAAGTAATGTAAATATTTACGATCCGGTAAAATTGTGATGTAAGAGGAGGCTTAGCTTGCCTGCGGCAGGTCAGTAGTAGATAGGCCGGCCGGCTGTTGTGTTTTGTCATAGAGCTGATATTTGGGGGTTGAAAGTCTTTTGACTATAAACGTTGCATGTACTGTAAGGCAACGGGTCGTTTGACCAGAAGAAAGCCTCTTGTGACGTCTTGCCTTCGAGGTTGGTCTTGAGAGTTTGAGGTCTCCCTTGTCTTCTCGATTGACACGGTGCGGCGTTGGGGTAGAGAGACTAGTGAGGTACCCCAATTAGCTTATTCGATTGGGATGCGAATGTGTTTAGCGGCAGAATTGCGTCCGGGGGAAGCCCCTATACTATTTCAGGTGACACTAGCTAGTTGTTGAAGATGATTAACCAATATATAACCGAATGATATTTTAATTAGATGGAAAATATGGAATGGGATATATTGAATAGAATATATCAGTGGCTAGGGGGCGGAGTACCCCCGGGTGAGTCTTACTATTTAACTATCAATTTTATCCAGATCAGTAAATGTTTGTTTTGTTATTTTCATGTACAATGACCAACTAAATGGATATTTGAGATGAATTTGCATTGTGAGAACCGGTTGAGTAAGCCCCAAAAATAGTATTCTAAAGATTTTTGTTATGTCAATAAGGGGCATTAGGCAGCATATTTCTAATTTTTAAATCCATTTCAGCTAAAACGTCGGATTTTCACGAATAAATGGTGTGTTTGTTAAAGCCGTCACAGTTTTTCCTTTTGTAAATTGTTATTTAACTTTGCAGTTAGCCATGACTGCTATCTGTCATCGATTGTTTTGTATTTTAAACGTGTGATTCATACAATGATGTATACAATGATATTTCCTACAATATTTAGTGTTTTAAATTGCAGATAATTTTGTTTAAACCAAAATATAAAGCCATTTTTTCATACATTTTAGATCTTCCACACACGTATGATGGAGCAAAAAGTGTTTGTTTTCATAAATTGTGCCATTTTTTAATCTAAAATGATTCAAATTGACAATTAGCACTCCAAATTTTCCTATATAAGTGCGTTTTCAGCCAAATCAAATAATAAATGGCATACCACCGTTTTGAATCCGCCATCTTGTATTGTAAAATAAACATTAATTAAGATTTTACAACAGAAATTATAAATGTCATATTGAGAGTCAATTGAAAAAGTGTGTTTCTTAGAAAATTAGTTTAGATACCCTACATAAATTAGATACTAAAAGTTCATGTTCAATTAATCCTTCAGAATCCAGAAAATCTATAAAAAAACAATTATATTTTACTTTAATTTTATGCTTATAGTATATTTTAATAATTTTAATCGAATAAAATAATTCTTAACAAAGTACTCATAAAAATATGAAAATAAAAGTAAATGTCCAACTGCTCCCATATACTCGATCCACTGTGCGGCGTGGGCGTGAATGAGCAGTGTGTGTCAATAGATTTTACACTTTTGCCTTTATTGTACAACAGCATGATACAGAGTTTCGAAGCGGTCATCCGTCCATACACTAGTATCGCCTTACGTCGCTTAACTTCGGTGTTCTAATTGGAACTGGTGTTTCGACGTAGCTGGGCCGTTGCCCCACCCTGTAGAAGTTAAAATATTTTTCTGAAATAGATGCTAACTCATACTTTAGATTGGCACTATACAAAATTCCTAAGTTTTTTTTTATTATAGGAGCTACAGATGCCCGATGCACTGTTGCCGGGTCCGTATAAAGTATTAGGAACGACTTTGAACCGTGACAACCCCTATTTGCGGCAACTCTTTCATAGACACAGCTTTTATTCGACATATACAGGGTGGCGCTCCTCATTCGCCTCGGTTGATTATACGAAAATGGAAAAATGTAGAAACAAAATATTTTATGGGTATATGTGGGGAGGCAATGTGCACAATTTAAAATTATTTTGAAGTATACAGGGTGAGTCAGAACTAAGATCCATACCAAAGTTATATTTTTTCTTATGGAACACCCGGTATTTTACTTAATTTTTGGATTCTTGGACGTAAAATAAGGCATTTATTATAAGGGTTTAATATGTCTAAAAGCTTTGGTTTTTGAGATATTTAAATATGTATGCTATAATAAAAAGGTTTGTCAACACCTTGTACATTACTTTTCAGAATTAATTCTGGTGCTGACTTTTAAGCCAGAGAAATAAACTTACTAAAAAATTTGATTGCTTCCTTAAATGTATACAGGGGTATCAGAAATTGCTGGTCTATTTTAACTATCAATTTTACATAAAAACTTCGTTATTTCAAATGCAACACTATGTATTTTTTTAAATAAGTCGAAGCAAATTTAAATACTCTTTCAAACTATACTAGGGTTTCCTATACCTATCTGGCTCAGATTTTGAATAAAAAGCGATTTTTCAATAAAACTGTAATCAAGATGGCTGGTGTCGCCACGGCAATTTTCTAGTGACATTTAGTAGCTATTTTCAAAATCGACATTAGTTTATGGACTTTATTTAAATTTATAACAGTTTACTTTTTATTTAATTTACCTACAACAGTTTAATAAGCAAGCATTTATTATTTTGTCAAGAAAAATAAGGAAGTAGTTCTTTGATTTATATTACGTTGACTTGTAGATATATTGGATTTTCTATAAAAGAACCATTAAGGCAAATTCATTTTCTTCACTTCCAACGACAGGTTTCTGCCTAATAGGTTTTTCAACAGCTCTGCGAAATAGGAAAAGTAGTTTTTCAAAGGAACGCTTATCAGGAAGATTCCTATTTGGATATCTTTGAGCATAAACCCTTCAGGCCAACAAGCAATTGTCCTCACAAAATAAAATCACTAGTAACATTATGCATTCCTTCCGCCAGCAGATACTACTTCATTTCGGTTCTTGATAAAATAATAAATACTTACTTATTAATATTATTGTAGGTAAACAAACTCCCATCGGACGCGACTCCAGGTGGCGGATAGGGGAAATAACCGCGAACCAAAATTGGAAAAATTCCTTTACTTTGAAATTAAAAGAACTACCTACCAACTTTTTATTAACATATTTTAGTATGGGCGTCTATACGTGCCTCCCGGCTCCAATTTTTTACATGTATCCTTTATTAGATGTAGAATTAAAAAAATGAACATTTTTTATATTCAAACTATTTCAAAATCTGTATCCTTGTGTCAATATCAGTCTGGTATTTTATCGTTGAAAGAGCCATATGTATACTTCAAAAATACTTATATTACAAAAATACAACATACTACAAAAATACTTCAAATACAATTCTATTTTTTACTTCTCCATCTAACAAAGGAATAATATACAAGGTGTTTTATTAAAAAAAGAAACCAAGAAAAAATATAATACCCTGTATGGTTTAAGATTATGACATTTATAGCAAAGTAAGTAAAGACCAACTATAGTAAAGATTTAGTATAGTTTTGATTTCAGAAAATTTCTTGTATTTTTAATAATTTTGATAAAAAGGATGCAAACACTTCTTTTTTATTTAGTTATTAATATTTTTGAAACTAGTGAAATATATTTAATAATATCTTAGGATTATGTAAAGTGATCAGAAAGGAAGCCAAAAATAATAATATACATATGGTGTTGTATTTTTTGTCGTTTTTTTGAGCCCAAGTATGGTCGGCTAAAAAAAATATAACGATATCTAATTTATTATGGCTTTTTCTAAAGAAAAAAATTGGAGAAAAACGGTTTTAAACCAGTTTTATTTTAAACAATTCCTTTTCTTCTGATGTACGACCTTACCAAATTTCAAATAAACCAAAAATTTTTAAAAAATAGACAATTTTGACATCTTGTGTCCAGGGTGCCAGCTCACCAGGGGATAGAAGGTATGTAATTAGAAAGCAAATGATCTAGCTAGAAAAGGAGCAAACACTCCACTAACTGGTCCAGAACCGTTCTGCTTCCCAAGTGGAAACCAACTAAAAGCTGTCAAGAACTGGGAAGGCTCCATCCGTAAACTGCAATGGGAACCGAGCATAGGAACCGAGCAACGGTTTGAGACACTCAACGAAGTTTCTAACGACTTACGACCAAGAAGAAGAATTTTTTCTTGACTCAATTAAGAATAATCTTAGGATTATCACGACACTGTCTCCTCAATGAACACCACAGTAGATTGAAGCTAAGAAAAAACGGCGAATGCAGATTCTATGGGAAAAATGGGGAAACACCAGAACACCTCATCACTGAGTGAGCCGAGACGACAACCATTCGTGTCATAAACTTTGGTACAACTGATATTGAAGATAGAGCACTACCCTCTGTAAAACCGTCCCAGATCCTTGCTTTTGTCAAAGCTCTGGAACTGTATGATGAGTTATAACTCAATAAGGGGGGGGGGACACAATATATCTGTAAGCTGTAAGGTCGCTGTGATTAAGCCCCCTCCCACTCATCCTACATCCTTCTACATTCTACATCCTCTATCTCGATAAAAAGAGAGTTATAGAAACTTTCAGAAAAATTTAAATTTTGGAAACCACTATTTTTTCTTTTCACTAAATTTAAGCTACTACCTAATATTGCCATTAGGGAATGCAATTCCGCACCAAAATCTCAATTCCGCAAACCCGCGGGATTAAAGCAATCAATCCCGCGGATCCGCAAAATTGCGAGACTGTAAACAATAGTCATGCATATGATCCTAAATGGTACAAAAGGCATTGTACATTTTGCATAGGCCCACAATATATTGATATAGCGTGTATCTTAAACTAGTTGTACAGAAATTTGGACCGATGTATACAGGGTGTTCAAAAAATATATTTAATATTAAATAAACTTAAAATTTATCTACTTACTTTATAAATAAAAATATTATTCTAATGTTGAAGTTTTTTTTTTAACTTGCGTTAGTTGTCTGCTTTTAGATACACTCTATATCAATAATTTTTTGGCATATGCAGAACGTACAAAGCTTTTTGTACCATTTAGGGCCATACATATGACTAAAAATGCATATTTTTCGAAAAAATGTCGTATTTTCCTTAAAACAAAAAAAAATTAAAAAACCGATGAAATTGTTTTTTTCTAATTTCAATACAGATTATCGTACTTGGTAAAAATATCGATTTTTAAAAATTGTAAATTTGCGGTAAAAAAGATTCTTGACGAAATTTTCACACTCATATAAAACATCCTGTATACGAGAATTCGCTAAATATATTTTCGAAAACCAAAGCATCTTAATCTTAATCAAAGCTTAAAACCTGGTCCAAACCGCATCCCAAAATCTTTTTTAGTTCAAGAGATATTCAACTGTAAATTTACCCTAAAATTTCTTCCCCTAGGAGATGCAAGACCTTGTCGTTGGTGGGGAAGCCCCTGGTCAGGTGCTGGGGGGAATCCCCCTAGCACTTGGCTTGGTCTAAGAAGTATCTCACTCATCGTCTTGTCCCTGACTGTAGTGTCGTGGCCAGGGAATTGCACCAAGACATATAACGATACCGGGCGGGGCTACGGACAGCCTCAACCTTGGGGCACCCCATTGTATTTTACCCCTTACTTCTACGTGCTCTATGGGGCTCTGTAGAAGTGGACCGACTGTCCCTAGCGACTCATGGGAACACTATGAGATGTGGTAATAATAGTAATAAAAACATCACCGGTGAAGCTGTGGGGCAACCCCCCAGCAACACTGGGAACAGTAACAATGAAAGTTCCAAGGGGCCAATCCCAAAGAGAACTACAGGAGAGGTGGCTGACACTTGCGTGAGACCATCCTCCGCAACTGGCATACAAGTTACCACCTCCTCCAAGGGTCGGGAACCTACCTCCTACCTCTAAACCCAACAGGCGACACAAGCTACCGTTTCGTCTACCCGGCCTGGGTCGTAGCTCCTCGACTGTGAAGGACACGGGTCTCCGTAGGAAGTCCTGGGACTGTACGATGAGTTATAACTCAAGAAAGGGGGACACAATAGATCTCTAAGGTCGCAGAGATTAACCCCCCTCCCACTTATTCTAAATTCTAAAATTCTACCCTAAAATTTTGCTTGTCCCGATAATTCTGTCCGGCACAGTGGCGGATACAGAGGGGGGCCATGAGGCCCGGGCCCCCCCTAAAATCTGTAAATTGTGTTAAATATTAGGCTTTTTTTTGTTAAAAATGGCGCCCTAAAAAGCATATTCTACATTACTTCTTATTTTGGGCCCCCCCTAAAATAAATCCGCCGTCTGTATCCGCCCCTGGTCCGGCAATTTATTTGACGAAATTGTCCACAAGTACTAGTTAAACGATTTTCTTTACTTACGCACATACGCCAGAAAGAAATCTAACAGCTAACCTATTTGTTTCTCTTATTTTTAATGACCAAGCCGTAAGGGGAATCCCCCGGTTTCCGAACATCGTCGCATCGGCTAGGAACGAAGCGGTTTGATCTTAATTGAGAGCGGATCCCGCACGGTAATTCCCGTAAACTTTGATCCCGCGGAATCTCAGAGGGATCCCGGGATCCAGCATTTGCGGGATTGCATTTTCTAATTGCCATATTATCAAAATATGTTTTAACTGAAAATTTAAAAAATCTCTAAAATACAATTTTTTCTCATGGAAAAAACTTATACAGGGTAACCTTGTACATGGTGTCCCATTTTGGTTGAAATCATACGGTATCTCCGTTATTAGTGAAGATAGAAGGGTGCGCTTTGCACAAACCTCTCCCACTTTTTTGTCAAATGGAAGATGCCGTAAACAAAATTTCCATAGCCCTCTTTGTTTCTGAGCTACAGGGTCTTTTTGAAAATTTTGCAATTTGGGCACCTCCTGTATCTCTGTTATTTTTAAAGGTATCGAGAAGGTGAAAACCGGCTATTGTAGCACTTCTTACTTAAGAATACAGTGGAGTAGTCTGTTATTTTACGAAAAGAATATTTTTAAAGATATGATCTGATATGTTTTATTAAATGGAACACCTTGTATATTTATAAATTATATGATCTGACTTGCTATAAACTCAATATTTAAGAGTTTTTATTAAAATATCATATTTATTAGTAGGCCATGATTGATAATAAAAGAAATTAAAGAATTATATTAAAAGTATACTGCTATCTGTCTTTTGTTTTATTTTGGGTGCCGCTAATAAATTCTTTATATATTAAGGGAAACTTAATTCTCTATCGCTAGTTGTAAATGTTGGAAGCTATCGTACCGGAACTTTTAGATATTCCTTTAGCTAATTTACGGGAAATATACTTTCAGCAAGATGGAGCTCCCCTTCACAACTTTGAAAATTTTAGAATATTGTGAAATTATTATTCCTCAAATCAATGAATACCTACAACCAATGGACCCATATGATGGCCTCCTGATTCCAGGATTTGTCCGTTTTCGATTTTTGATTTTGAGGAATTTTGAAATATAAAATATATCGTGGAAACTACAACAATGTCAAACACCTGAAAACTGCTTTAATAATGCAAGCTTTTAGATATTTGCAAACCCATCCCGTTTTAATAAATTCCGTTCTAAAAAATTAAAAATATCTTTAGAGATTCAGTGGTAACAGTTCAAAAGTCAAAAGTAAAATATATCAATCTCAAATAAAATTTTAATATGTGTTTGCCTATTTTAGTAAATTCCATTTTGACTTTTTTGTTATTTATCACGGCCTACTAATAAAAAATAATATATTTCAAATAATATTGCAGTAAATAGAGAAAATAAATATTGCGTGATATATTTTTGAGAAGTTCATAGCAAGACGGATCATATGATTTATAAATATACAGGGTGTTTTATTTGAAAAACATAACTTTAGTTCTCATATTTTCAAAAATACTTTTTTTTTAGAAAAATAGACTACGCCACTGTATTCTACGTAAAAAGTTCTGCAAGAATCAGTTTTCACCTTCTCGATATCATCCACAATAATGGAGATATAAGGGCTCTCCCAAATTTTAAAATTTTTGAAAAGACCCTGTAGCTCAGAAATGAAAAGGGCTATGAAAATTTTGTTAACAGCATCTTTCGTTTCACAAAAAATGTGACAAGTTTGTGCAAACCGCATTCTCCTATCTTTACTATAGTAACTGAGATACCGTATGATTTCAACCAAAATGGGACACCCTATACAGTTCATATAATAAAAAGGGTAGTTTCAATATAAGCGGTCTTTTCAAGGAACGTACTCCCTGCATAAATCGGGAGTTAATTAAATAGCAACTGAATATTGTTATTTTTTTTATATTGGATAACTCGCTTGGTAGTTAAAACCTTCCAGGCTTTATTATTTATTTAAAAATTAGAAAAAGACAATTATTTATAAACCGTTTATTAATTAAAATATATACAACTGTTTAAAAAAATATATATACAATTCAATTATATTGTTAATCTTTATCTTCGTGGCAGTTGTTGGTTGCGTCCTTCTTCATCTGCAACAGTTTGAAGACTTTTAAGACTCTCCTTGGGTAGGTGTTATCGAAGGCATTGTTCTTTTTTTTATAAATTGGTCTATGTCGTCTACGTTTATACGCTCTTCTCAAATATCATGTTTTTAATTTTTTTCTTAAAATTTTTATAATTTAATTGTGTTAATTCTTTTGGTAACATATTATATATTGTGCTAGTTTCTGTTGTTAGTTTTTGTGAAAGTTTTTTTTTAATTCTCTTGGCTGTTCTGATGTCTGATTTTCTTCTAGTTTCGTAAGTGTGTGTTTGTTAATTTTTAGAGAAATATTTGTTTTTATTAATTTATATTTGATTTTGTGTAAAAGTAATATATTATGATATTTTATTAATTGTCTTATGTTTAATTCTTTTGTTTTTTGGTATACTTCTTCTGTTGGTGTTAGTTTATCTAGGTTAAATAATATTTTTAGTATTTTATTTTGTTGTCTTTGTAGCATGTTTAAGTTTTTTTCTGTTGTATTACTCCAAGTATTAATTAAATATATATATTCCTTGATGAAAATAATGCATGATATATTGGTTTCTTCATATTTGGTGGTATTATGTTTTTAAGTTTCAGGAGTGTGGCAATTGTTCTGGCGTTTTCTTTTTTTAAACTATTTATATGTGTGTCCCATTTTAAATTGTTATGGATTTTAATGCCGAGGTAATTGACTTCAGATATTTCTTTTATTTTTTGCTCGTTTAGAATTATATTTAAGTCTTTTGTTTGCTTTTTTGTATTAAATCTTATAAATTCTGTTTTGGATTCATTTATAGTTAGTGTTTTGTTGAAGCACCACATTTCAAATTTCTTCAGGTCATTATTTAAGTTCACTTGTAAATTATTGTAATCCTTGTCAGAATACACCATACATAAATCGTCAGCATACGCAAACATTCTACCAAAAAAATTTTGTTCAAATAAATCGTTAGTACATAGAATGTATAGTAATGGTGGCAAGTTGCCGCCTTGTGGTAGGCCATATGGAGCTATACTACTTTTGTCTTATCTATGTCTCCGACTTTTGTTTTCTGGGGTCTCTTTTTCAAATAACTTTTTACTAAGTTGATGTAATTACCAAATCCATATGAAATGAGTTTCTCCAAGAGTTTTTCTTTACTGACAGTATCGAATGCTTTTTTCATATCAAAAAATACTGTGTTTCTTTTCTATGCATTTTTTTATGTTTTCAATCAAGTCATATACAGCTGAGCTCGTGCCTGAATTTCTCTGGAAAGCATATTGTGCTGCATTTATTATTTTATTTTGTGTTGCGTGTTCTGACATTCTATTATGTAAACATTTTTCTAGTATTTTGTTCAATGCTGATAATAAAGTAATTGGTCTGTAATTTTGTGTTTCGTTCTTTTTGTCTTTTTTGTATATAGGGATTATTGTGGATTGTTTTAGGTATTGTGGGTATATTTCTGAATTTAATATGTCATTTGTTAGTTTTAGGAGTATTGGTATTAAAGTTTTCTTGTTATCTTTGAGTATATTGGTGCTCTGTTTCGTTTTAGTTCATTAATCATTTGTTCCATTTCTTCTTCTTTTATTTGTTTAATGTAGCATTTGTCCTAAGTTTTCTTAGTAGTTGTTGTTTTAGGTATTCCTTTGCTTTTTAATATTTGTTCTTCAGCTAACATTTTCCCTACTGTAGTAAAATAGTTATTTAATTCATTTGCTATAATTTTTGGATCAGTACTATTTATTCCATCATTTTTGGTAATTTCTTTAATAGTATTGACATTTTTATTGGGGTGTATTTGCTTATTAATGAATTCCCAAGTTTTTCTGCTGTCATTTTTATTTTCATTAAATTTTCTTCTGAAATATTGTTTTTTCGTCATTTTTATAAGGGCTAATGTATATTGTTTTTGTTCGATATATCTTATTTTTAGAAGTTCGTTATTTGGGTATTTTCGGTGTTTCTTATAAAGTTTATTTCTCTTTCTTATTTCTTTTATAATATTTTGAGTTATCCATGGACAATCATCTTTTCTTTTTATTCTAATAATGTTTATATTTCGGTCTATAATTTTTTCTATAGTTTTTGACAGTTCTTCATAAGATTTAATTTTATCGGTCTTGAGTTCGGAGATCATTTTGTTTTATTTTTTGAATATTTCGTTTTATTATTTCAAATTGTGTATATGTAGATCCTTTGGTTATTTTTGATTCTAGTGTTACATTAATTAAATTGTGATCAGATATATTAGTGGAGATAATGTTCATTTTAATGGACTTATCTTTAATATTTAATGATAACATGATCAGAGTATGGAGTTGTTAGAATGTTCATTATAACGAGTGTATGCGCATGTTTTCTTTTTATTCAGATTTTTGTAAGATCGTTCTCGATATATGTTGTAGTAGTTGTCAATCAGAGTATTTTTTTCCATTATATTTATATTGAAATCTCCCATGATGATATGACTTTTCTTCTTATTTACAATTATTATTAATCAAAGTGTTTTCTAATTTCGTAAAATCTACATGAGGAGGCGTATATATAAGGGTGATTGTTATTTTTTCTTGTACTAGTTCGATTGTTATTATTTCTATTTTATTTATGATGCTTTTATTTTTTCTTTATATTCTATTCCATGTTTAAGATATATTAGTATTCCACCTCCTCTCGTTTGGCGCGATCTAAATATTGCATTATAGCCATTAATGTTATATAGGTGTTCTTCTTCTGGTGATAACCATGTTTCTGTGAGTGCAATGATTTCGGATAATTTTTATTTTTGGGAAAGGTTTCAATTTCTTCAAACTTGTTTCTAATGCTTCTTATGTTTTTTGCATTATGATGTTATCATCTATGGCGGTCGTTGTTATGTTATTTTTTGTTTTTATTATTTTATATTTATTGGTCTAATTTTTCGATATCTGCCAACTGTTTGATTTTTATTTTGTCGCTTGTTTCTGTTTTCCTGATATATACGTTACCGTCTCGAATCCATGTATATCTGATTTTCTTCTCTTTCTTTAGCTGTCTTTTATTAGATTAAGTTTGGCTGAATAAACATTCGAATTTGTTGTTGTTTTATTAGACTTTAAGAGATATACTGGGCGTTAGCTTAAGTTTTGGTCAAACAAAAGCTGTTTTAACAGGAAGTTTCATTTCAGCATAGCTGACAAAAATATATGTTCATATATTTTTAACCGAAGTAGGGGGAGTGTAATGAAGTTCATAAATTTTGGGGCTCATTTCTGGGACACCCCGTATACTGTACTTAAATAATAGGGACCTTTTCTGTAAACAAGGTTAGGCAATGGATTTTATTGTTAACTCATTATGGTAATGAACTTCATTAATGTTCTTACTGTTGAATTAAAGGCGTTAGATATTTAATGACCATATTGTAATAGAGTTTTGATCGGCGTTACTCGCTATAGTTCGGTACGGCAGCCGAGAAGCTGGCCCTACCAGTACCGGTCGAGTGGAGGGGAGGGTCGTTTGAGTATACCCCTGGCAGCGAGCGCCAGGTAGTCAGTGGTGTGATCGCACGTGAACGGTGAAGTTCGAGCCCAGAGTGCCCTGCCAAGTACCCTGCTGCCAGCCGCCGTTGCCGCTCTGAAGAAGGTAAGTCCAGCCGCCAAAGTGATCGAGTAGGTCGTTTTCTTTTTATTGTTAATACGGTTTGTTTTACTGCCTTAACGCGTTATAGAATAAGGGAGATAGAGATAGTTAAATTCGCTCCAGGTGTCTCGTGTCCTACTGTAGAAGTAAAAATACGTGCAAAGGTAGAGGCATCTTGGTCCGAAACGCGCGTACGTAAAAATTTAACCAGACTTGTATCCGCTCAAGGTGTCAACTGTCCTACTATAGAAGTAAAAATAACGATGCAAGGTTGAGGCATTTTGTCCGATCCCGTGGACGCGAAGACCGATTTCTTTTGATTAAAAGGGAGACAGATAGCGGTTAAGGTAGTACAACAAATATACGGGCGCGAATATCCTTGGAACTAAGGCAGGATCTCGTCTATCCCGCGACTGGTTCTGTAGTTCCCGTATTCTCATCAGGAGCGCCGTGGGATCTCGCCGACATCCCGAGGTGGTCCTGACCGGGCGGTGTGGACTGTGCTTATCCAGGCGACTAACCGGGACGCCGTTTCGTTTTACTGCGCACGATCCAGGGCTCGCGTGCGTACCTATCCCACAGGACTCCGTTTCGTCCTACTGCGAACGATTCAGGGCTCGCGTGCGTACCTATCCCACAGGACTCCGTTTCGTCCTACTGCGAACGATTCAGGGCTCGCGTGCGTATCTATCCCACAGGACGCCGTTTCGTCCTACTGCGAACGATTCAGGGCTCGCGTGCGTATCTATCCCAATAGGACGCCGTTTCGTGCTACTGCGAACGATCCAGGACTCGCGTGCGTATCTATCCCACAGGACGCCGTTTCGTTCTACTGCGCACGATTCAGGGCTCGGGTGCGTAATTATCCCACAGGACGCCGTTTCGTTCTGCTGCGAACGATCCAGGGCTCGCGTTTGTTTATCCCGGGACGTCTGTAACGACGTCGCCGACGTTTAGAAAGTCGGGTTATAAAATAGTATATCGCTCCGGTACGTACATGTCTGTGTTTACTAGGACGCCGTTAAGTTAGACGCCGGTTAGAAACTCGCGTCGTTTTATTTACTAGAACGTCATGTCAAAACCGCGCTTTGAATTCGCGTGATTAAATCGGACAGCGAGTTGCATATCGAGATTATACGGTCAAAACTCTAGAGGTGCTCGATTATTGTTGTAAATTTTATTTTACGAGTCATTAATTATAAATTTTCTTTCACTTTCATTACAATTTAAAGTCGTGAAACTTCCTGGGGTATTTAGCATATAGTTAATTAATTAAATAAAGCCTTAATGTTATGTTATAGTTAACTGTGTGTTTTATTTTTTTTTCATTTCATCACCCCTGGTATCTCCACTGTATAAAAGCTACCCGTATTGGCGAAACGTGGACCTCTTCCACTATAAATAACAGAGGTGGCGCGCGAGAGATTTAAATTTTCTACTGTACCAGTAAGACTATTTATTTTTCACTGAACCAAAGAAAAATAAATTGAGACTCTTACAAAATTGGCGCCCGAGCAGGGACTTGATTGTTTTGAAAATTAAACCGTCAAAAATACCAGGAAAACCGGGTAAAAGCTAGTAAAAGCAGGAAAGCTATTGAAACAGTGTGAGGGGAGGTGAAAAGAAAATAACAACCGTCGAGCATAAGTACCTCTAGAGACAAGTAAAGTCTCAGTGTTTCTGAGTTAAAAGACTAGTGAAATCTAGAGCGATATGGAAACTGAGGAAGATTTTTTGTCGATCGGTGCTTCCGTTGAAGGTAACGACGCCGTACCGTCGCTGTCGCATACAGGTTTGAACCTGGCGCCGTCTGGCACGAGTGCTGAATCTGATTTCAGGACAGGGTGGATTTATTCCCTGAAGAAGTCTGAACTGGCTGCACAACTGTTGCGTTTTGGATTGGATAGTACCGGGACCGTTGAGGAAATGCGAAGAAGAATAGTGAGATTCATTAGAGAAGGACAGGCGAGTCCTCAGCCTGTCACACAAAGCCTTTGGATTTCCTGGAAATGAAGTGCTGTTGTACCGACAGTGAGCTCTACAGCCACCCCTGACCACTACGACAGTGACAACTACAGTGACAGCAACCTCGAGTAGATACATTGCTGGACGTGTAGTGCCTTCTCCGGTGGTCTATTCTCTTTACTTCACAGCCTCGTCCCTCTGCCGATAAATCCAGGTATGTCAAATAGTTTTAATACTAATCCTATACAAGTTTACAAATGGGGGTGACATTTAATGGTCGCTCGGACCCTGTAACATTCTTAGAGAGACTGGAAGAAATTTGTATAGCACAGAATATACATCCGGATCGTTTATTGCCACATTTGCCAGAAGTTTTGCAAGGAGAAGCTGCGCTCTGGTACCGCAATAACCGAGTAAATTACAGGACCTGGGAAGAATTTACTGGAGAATTTAAAATTTTTTATTATCCAGTAAATTATGAGGAGGTGAACCTAGAGGCGAAGATAAGTCGTCGAGTGCAAAGACATAACGAGTCTGTCACGGCGTACATCACTGATCTTCAAACGTTGATCCGCAGACATGGCAGCATCTCTGAATCAAGAATTGCAGTGGTTGTACAGAAATTTGTTACCTGAATTTCGTCAGTATGTCCGAAGAGGAGATTTTCACGATATTTCATCGTTCTCAAGAATAACCAAGGAGTTTGAACTGCTTAATCAGGAACTGCAGCGATCGTCCCGTACTTATGCACCGTCCGATGTCGAACCCCGACCGAATAATACGCCTCGGCGAGACAGGCTGGAAAATGAGCATGCTGGAGCCCGGAGCAACCTGATGGTTATCCAGAGCCAATCGCCGTCTCAGAGTAAACAGAGATATGTGTCTGTTACTCCCCGTGTTTCAAGATATCCGTATAAAGCGCCGAACTCTGCAAAACAGACTTCAGAAGCAATCTGTTGGAGATGTGGACAGACAGGACACTTCCGCAGACAGTGCACATCCGAGCCCAAAATCTTTTGTTCCCGATGCAAAAAGACAGGTGTTCTTTCTATGAATTGTCCATGTGAGCCCAAGAAAGCGGGAACCAAACCGCACAGAAATATCCCAGGAACAACATTATTCACCAACGGAGATTGTTGAAGAATTACCACAAATCATACGTCAAGAAATTCGTCCTGTTGTGAAGATTCGCTACCGGAACACCGACTATTTGGCACTCCTGGATACTGGAGCTGCCCATTCCTATATTGGAAAGAAATTGACAGAACAGTGCCAAACTTCCAAGGCAATTCCTGTCAAACCCACGGTAAAGGAGAGCGAGACTTGCTAATGGTGCCACAGAGTCCATTAGCACAGCATTTAGGATGAAAATCCAAGTAGGAGAGCAGTCCCCTGAATGAGGTTTTCCACAGTCTAAAAAGACTTAGGTTTCGGATATGATTATTGGTATGGATATTCCTGGGCAAACATGACTTCCAGATTGATTTACGAACCCGACAGATCCGATTGAATGCTAAGTTGATCCGAAGCTCCGCCGAAAGTTTACAAGTGAACCAAGAAGAAAAACTGTTGAACAAACAACCGAGAAGTTGAGGAAAGGTCAACGTCAGCATCCGTTTCTAAAGGCAGTCGCCTTCCGATAAAACGAGTCTACAAAGCCCTGTAGAAGAGTTCCGCAGACGTCAAACTAACAAGCTTTCTGACTCAAAGATGTATTGCTTAAAACTCTGATCGAGTTCCAGTGAAAGAAGAATGTTTGTTGGCGATGTGGAAACCCGGACACCTACGTGGTGTATGTCAAAGAAGATTTCTTTTGTTCTGTTCCAGATGTGGAACACTCGGCGTGCGATCACAGGATTGCAAATGTAGATGTATACCATCCCGTTCAAATCACTCCGAATCCTGGGCTGATGGATGTTGGTCAAGAGGAAGATCAACAGGCATCTAAACAGTATCTAAAAAAAAAACCGTCCCGACTGATGAAGTTGTAGAACTGATGTTATTTTGAATTTTTCAGACTATAACGACTCATGACTCATGAGTCACTGCCAGGACCTATCTGCAAGCCACACTGACGCTAGTTAACTCCCCCACATTCCCATGTGTCTGGAAGCCAGTCTAGGCGGAGACAGCAACAAGTTGCCAGGGAAGAAGTGGAGAAGTGACATGCAGAAAAGCCCGATGTCCTGGCCCGTCTGAAAACCAACGTCGGACGTCCAGCAACAGGAGTCTGTCGTCACCATGTCCTCAGTCTACAACTCATCAGATTCTAAGTTTTCATTTCTTGTTTACTTTCTCTAAGGGGTTTTGTTTTTCTTAAAAAAAAAAGGGTGTCAAGTTATATCTTTTGATAGTTAAAATTAAAAAGGGAAACAGAAAGAGGGTAGAGAAGTTTTGTTTAAGGGAATTTAGTAGATATCTCTCAGCTGGTCGTTTTTTTTAAATATGAAAATGTATTGCGACCAATTGTCCTGCGTGCCTGAAGAGTTGAACTAATTCATTTGTGTTATAGGTGTACGGGTCTCCATGACTGAGCCATTTGCAGGATCGTTCAACGCCGTTGGAACACGAGGGACTCGCCGAAGTTCTCAACTCCGCTGGACCACGAGGGACTCACCGAAGCCTTCAACGCCGCTGGACAACGAGAGACTCACCGAAGCTTTCAACACCGCTGGACAACGAGAGACTCACCGAAGCTTTCAACACCGCTGGACAACGAGGGACCCACCGAAGCTTTCAACACCGCTGGACAACGAGGGACCCACCGAAGCTTTCAACACCGCTGGACAACGAGGGACTCACCGAAGCCGCAAACACCGTTGGAGCAAGCTCGACACGTCGAAGCTCTAGACACCGCCGAAGGAAGATCTTCAAGTTGAAGAAGACCGAAGATATTGCGTAATTTAGTTAAGTTTTGCATTTTGAAAATAAACATTTGATTTTGCGGTCGTTTTATTTTAGTAACTTAATCATGATTACGATACAAAAGTTTAGATTAAGACTTGACAAATAAACATTCGAGTTTATGGTTGTTTTCTTTTTAGTTGTAAGCATAATCAAAGTGATACCAGGTCCCAGATATATCAAGGTTTTAGATTAAGTTTGCCCCGTAACCATTCGAATTTGTTGTTATTTTGTTAGATGAAATCTTGCCCAGTAAATATCCGAATTTATTGTTGTTGTATTAGGTTAAGTTTGGCCCAATAAACATTCTGAATTTGTTGTTGTTTTTATTAGACTTTAAGAGATATACTGGCGTTAGTTTAAGTTTTGACAAACAATATTCGAATTTGTTTTGTTTTTATTAGATTAAGTTTGGCTGAATAAACATTCGAATTTGTTGTTGTTTTATTAGACTTTAAGAGATATACTGGGCGTTAGCTTAAGTTTTGGTCAAACAAAAGCTGTTTTAACAGGAAGTTTCATTTCAGCATAGTGGCTGACAAAAATATATGTTCATATTTTTAACCGAAGTAGGGGAGTGTAATGAAGTTCATAAATTTTGGGGCTCATTTCTGGGACACCCGTATACTGTACTTTAAATAATAGGGACCTTTTCTGTAAACAAGGTTAGGCAATGGATTTTATTGTTAACTCATTATGGTAATGAACTTCATTAATGTTCTTACTGTTGAATTAAAGGCGTTAGATATTTAATGACCATATTGTAATAGAGTTTTGATCGGCGTTACTCGCTATAGTTCGGTACGGCAGCCGAGAAGCTGGCCCTACCAGTACCGGTCGAGTGGAGGGGAGGGTCGTTTGAGTATACCCTGGCAGCGAGAGCGCCAGGTAGTCAGTGGTGTGATCGCACGTGAACAGTGAAGTTCGAGCCCGGAGTGCCCTGCCAAGTACCCTGCTGCCAGCCGCCGTTGCCGCTCTGAAGAAGGTAAGTCCAGCCGCCAAAGTGATCGAGAGTAGGTCGTTTTCTTTTTATTGTTAATACGGTTTGTTTTACTGCCTTAACGCGTTATAGAATAAGGGGAGATAGAGATAGTTAAATCTTCGCTCCAGGTGTCTCGTGTCCTACTGTAGAAGTAAAAATACGTGCAAGGTAGAGGCATCTTGGTCCGAAACGCGCGTACGTAAAATTTAACCAGACTTGTATCCGCTCAAGGTGTCAACTGTCCTACTATAGAAGTAAAAATACGTGCAAGGTTGAGGCATTTTGTCCGGATCCCGTGGACGCGAAGACCGATTTCTTTTGATTAAAAGGGAGACAGATAGCGGTTAAGGTAGTACAACAAATATACGGGCGCGAATATCCTTGGAACTAAGGCAGGATCTCGTCTATCCCGCGACTGGTTCTGTAGTTCCCGTATTCTCATCAGGAGCGCCGTGGGATCTCGCCGACATCCCGAGGTGGTCCTGACCGGGCGATTGTGGACTGTGCTTATCCAGGCGACTAACCGGGACGCCGTTTCGTTTTACTGCGCACGATCCAGGGCTCGCGTGCGTACCTATCCCACAGGACTCCGTTTCGTCCTACTGCGAACGATTCAGGGCTCGCGTGCGTACCTATCCCACAGGACTCCGTTTCGTCCTACTGCGAACGATTCAGGGCTCGCGTGCGTATCTATCCCACAGGACGCCGTTTCGTCCTACTGCGAACGATTCAGGGCTCGCGTGCGTATCTATCCCACAGGACGCCGTTTCGTGCTACTGCGAACGATCCAGGACTCGCGTGCGTATCTATCCCACAGGACGCCGTTTCGTTCTACTGCGCACGATTCAGGGCTCGGGTGCGTAATTATCCCACAGGACGCCGTTTCGTTCTGCTGCGAACGATCCAGGGCTCGCGTTTGTTTATCCCGGGACGTCTGTAACGACGTCGCCGACGTTTAGAAAGTCGGGTTATAGTAGCGTAAAATATTTTCCCTGTTAAAGTTGTTAGGTGTTCGTTTATGAATATATCGTTGTTCCTTCCTTTAATGTGACATTCTCTTGTTTATAATGATCCAATTTCTTTTCGTGCTTTCAAAATATTAATTTTTGATTGCTTGTTGTTTAGTGTGATTATGATTGGGTTGTTCTCGTTATTTGAATTTTTTCGGTAACAGTTTTGTATATTTGCAATGGTACTTGTGTTACAACTCATTTGTTGTAATATTTTCGTTACAACTTCTTTTGTATTTTCATTTTGATCTATTTTATCTACTCCACTAATAACTATATTGTTTTCTATTTTTTCTCTCTCTTGACTTTCAACAATTTTTTCAAGGGCTTCTAGTCTTTCTTTTAACATTTTGTTATCTTTATCTTGGGTTTTCAGTATCTCTTTCAGTTCTTTATTTTCGTTTTGCATTTCATCAAATTTTGCTGAGAGGCATTCTAGACTTTTCTGCATTTCGTTCAGTTTTTGGTAAATAATTGTATTTGAAATAGTTTCAGTGGCTTTCATTTTATCTTTATCAGGTTCTTTTTCTGTGTTTTCCTTTCTTGTGTGTGTGTTTTTTATTTGACTCATTTGGATAATTTGGATTACAAATATGAGGGAAAGGATTAAAACAATAATTAATAATATAACCCGATTTATTGGGCAAACCCGTATATCTAAGTTTTTATTAAGCCTGTCAATACTAATCAATACCTCTCAGTTTTTATTTTGTTTATTGAGTATCAATTCATTAGATATAATTAATTAGTACCCACCTAAAATGTGTGTTAACGACGTGATTGATACTTTGTCAACAAGTACTTACAAACAGCAAAATATCCAAAATATGAGTGTAAAACCCGGAATTAAATATAGAATAACAAAAAACAAGTGATTTTGAAATAAAACAAAAAATACTACTACTTATAATAGTACTCATGGAATAATCATATAACCCTTACATTAGATTACTTTAGTAGATAATTTGAACTGGTTCGTCAAGACCACATTATTATTAAATAATACCCTTTATAATATTTCATATTATTAATATATAATTTCTGGTTTTAGAAACACGAGCATTATGACATACAGGATGATCCAGGCTTCTGAAAAAGCTATATTAGGATTTTGGTGTGTGATTTTTATTTTAATTTTTTTAATGAAAATATTTCTGTCAACATACAGGTTGTTTCAAATTAAAGTTTTATATTTTTAAATAGAATACTGTATATTTCTTTAGCACTGTGGATTAGCTATTAAATTTCCATTCATCACAGTTAAAAAAATATACAGTATTCCATTCCAAAAATGCTGTAATGTCATATACTATGCCGAGTAGTTTTTGAAATATGACCGTTTTAAAACTAAATTTACATTCAAAATTTCATTTAATGACCTCTGAAAATTCTCAATTCGAAGTTTTTTTGTCGGCGGTACAGGATAATATTGTCTTCTTTAAAATTCAACCTATCAATATCTTGTTTGACATATACAGGGTGGGTCAAAACTTAGTGTTGCATTTTCTCCACTATTTTAAACGGATCACTCTGTATTTTGCATCATAATCGAACGAAGTTTTGTTTAATCTTTATGTTTTATTCAGCACTTCCTATATCTTAAATCTGCATTTAATGAAAAAATTGTGTCTTTTTGAAAATATAAGACAGGATTTGACTTCCGCTCTTTCAATAGAAGGCGGTTATTATTAAAAGTGTCATACCAGTATACAGCAAAGTAGAACAACTTTTTAACAACCTTTTTAGAACAACCTTTTTAATTATCTCAAAAATGATTTTTTCACGTGATGAATTAACAATACGATTTTTTTGTATTGGAGCAGCTGAGTTTTTTATTAACAGGAAAAAATTCAGTCATCAAATTTATCTAGATTAAGGGCACCTCAAGTATGCCTATTCAAGAAATTAAAATGAAACGGTTTGATATTTGATAGTATGTGTGGATTATACATATAAAGGAAAAAAATAGATATTGTATAAAAGTTGAGAGTAATGTGAATGTATTATTATTACTAAAAGAAGAAAATTCTAAAGGTGCGTTTACACGAGTCAAGTGAATTGATTAAGACAATTTAATTCAACTGACTTTAAAGCATATTCCGAGTTTTTTGTTTTGTATTTTTTTATACTCCACCCTTGAAATTCCAACCGTGGAAAGGTGTATATCCTCGGAGGGGGTTGATGACCACTCCTCGGAGGAGGAACATCTGTTGTCAGGAGGGATGGGAGATATCCTGTCCTCTTTACAACAGGGAGATCCAGGATCCTTTCATACCCCAGAAACCTAATGCATGGGATATCCCAAATATACCTGCATTATGCAAAATCTTGTAATGCACTGGGTCTTCCGCCACAATCACTAGACTCTTTCAGAAAAATCAACATGTAATGATACACCCACGGTTTCTGGACTAGGACAGGAACCCTGGGTGTGTCAGGGACAAATTAAAGAGTCGTCTGGAAAAAATTTCAGGGTAATATATGATAACAGGGAGGAATTTCCCCGAGCCTGTATTCTTATAAGAAAAAAATCACAGTCCTTTACAAAGATGCAACCGGGGGGGCATTGAAAATGATGAATAAAAACGTAAAAATATGATCAGTGTTAATATGAGTGTATTACATACATATGTTTAAATAACGAACTTAACAAAAAACAACTGATTTAAAGATTCACTGAAAAAGTAATAGTGTTAACATTAAATAAAACATTATCAATAATAATTATGCGATCGCACCCATCCGTAAAACAAGCAAGCAAAAAACCTCGAAAAAAACAAAATAACATACAAAACATCAGGTTAACATGATGACAGATCATGATCAATGACAGATAAAGAATTCTTACGGAAAGTTACACTTTACGATATAATTTTTAACTGTTAAAGGCAAACCCATTTAAACACAAAACTTTTTAATACCTACTACTGTATCTAAAAGACTTTTTTTAAATTACTAAATTCTTAGCCACACTTCTGTTTTACTTGGCTGTTGTGCGTCACGTCACAGATTAACAGGCCCACGTTTGCACCACAAGGCGATGCTGCAGACCACTATCCACTAGGTAGACCGGTCGTAGAAATTTATGTTATACAACTTGTAGTCAATCTACAAAAATATTATCAAGAACTTTTTTTCTTTTAAAATGTGTTCAGATTTTGTAAAAAGTATAAGTCAAAATCGCAAAACTTAAATTTGATATGGGTTTTTTAGTTTTTAACTAATATAGTGGCGAATTACAAAAATTCCTTTTCAATGAAAATTAATGAGTTAAATAAAATAATTTAATAAATTACTAGCTTTTTCTCGCGACTACGTTCGCGTTACACCTCGAATCGTTCATGCATTGATTTAAATGATTTTTTACTTCTTTATAGAGGGCTAGTGAGCATAGATGTTTTTTATTTTTCATCTTTTTTTTATTTATTAAGAGCACTAATACTCTCTTTATAGGTTATTTTTAATTGAGGAAGATATATTTCGTTATGATGTCATTAAATAAACCCTTGTATAAAATTTTATACTGTCTGGTTTATAATGTTATAGTATTGCATTTTCGTACAGCAGACTTTCATTCCCTATTCTACTCCTTAAGGGTATAAATTTCATAAATTCGCTTTACCTTTGTGCCAATTTTTATGTGTATAATCCAGATGTCACCAAGTTTTATATAAATTTTTACTAACTTTACCCATTTGGTTGATGAATTTCAAAAATTTCTTCTAATTCTTTTTGTAGGATTTCATTCTTCTAGACCAAATAGTAAGGAATTTTCATACAACAAACTGTTCCGAGATAATTTTACTCTCTAAGAGGATGAATTTCCTAAAATCGCTTTGTGTAGCTAATTCACTAATGTCGTTTAAACGAACCTTTGTGCTAATATTTATGTATCTAAAGCTGGCGGCATGAACTCACTCTAAAATATCTAAAAACGTAATATATTATCTAACTGACACACCACTGACAATGACAAATAATTTATTTTTGGAGGTATTGTGTGTAGGTGTTTTTCAGGTATGTTTTAGTATTTAGTCGTTTTACACAAAGAAATAGCCATTAAGCACTATAAAAATACCTCATAACAAATCTACACATATATACCTTTCATTTAAAAAAAGAATCATCAAGATTGGTAAAGCGGTTTCGGCGGGATGGATGCAACAAAAAAACCTTTGAGCTTTTATATATGTATGGATTAATTATTTTTCCAACATATTTTACTTTGCAAATTTTATAAATATTCAGACTCGCCAATATCGTACTCCACCGTGTCCAGCCTGTTTAGCCAAACGTAGGCCGATTCCTCTTCGGCGGCGTCGTGACCCTGGCCGAAGGAAGAGTCTTGAAGACGCTCATCCGCGCATAGGAATAAGTTGACTGCGTAGCGTATTGCGTATTAATCGATTCTGAAACTTTCTATCTCGTGTATAACATGTTACGCAACTTTATTATTTTAATCTCGATTTTAATGGATAAATGTGTGAAATGCCACCTGAATATCTTCCGCCATAACATGTTTTTACTTTTTTTGTTATGGTAAAGTGATTTGTATAAACTTTATTCAATAACGTATATTTTCCTCCATTTGTGATTTTTTTTAATTTTAAGCGAAAATTAAGTATAACATTTTAGGAAAAGAAACACTGTAATATTTAAAAAGAATAAGAAGAAATTAGTCTTATTTTGAAAGGAAAATATAGAAAAAAAACTCTTTCTATAGAAAAAGTCTTTATACTAACCAGAATCCGGTGACATATACGCGGTCTCACCGGAAACATTACTTCGCATAACTTTAAGAATATCTACTTTAATAATGAACACTTCAGAAATACACCAGCAAAAACATTTGTTATTTGAGATTAAAACTCGAATTAAATTATAAATATTAGTTACCTATGCTGTTATAGCTTTTATAGGCCTGTTTAACGACTTAATAAGTTACCTAGCGAAAGAAACTGTGCGCGTACCTACCACTATTGTTACAGGTTAATTCGTTAAAGAAATATGTTGTTAAAAACGCTAAAATTTTAATGGTATTACTTGTGCATTATTGGCCTTATAATGTAATTTGTTGGAATGATATCTTCTTTAAATATAATTAGACTTTTTAACGACTTTTAAGCTACCTAGAAAAAATCTGTGCACGTACCTACCAGTATTATTTACAGGTTAATTCGTGAAACAAATGTGTTACATATTATTCGTGGTATTAGTGGTATTATTGGAATCAGCTTGGCATTAGTGGGGCATTATATGAGAAATTTTGGTATTTAATTTAAATTTTGGCATTAGTATACAGACATTTGTCAGCGGTTTACTCCTTGTAGATAATCAAAAAGTTTTTTGATAAAATTTGCTTTTTATGTCAGATCATTTCTATGAAAAATTACATTAGATTTTTATTAAAGACGCTGGGTAATTAAAACATGGCCTTATAATGTAATTTGTTGGAATGATATCTTCTTTAAATATAATTAGACTTTTTAACGACTTTTAAGTTACCTAGGAAAAAATCTGTGCACGTACCTACCAGTATTGTTACAGGTTAATTCGTGAAACAAATGTGTTACATATTATTCGTGGTATTAGTGGTATTATATTGGAATCAGCTTGGCATTAGTGGGGCATTATATGAGAAATTTTGGTATTTAATTTGTATTTTTGGCATTACTTTGGCATTAGTATACAGACATTTGTCAGCGGTTTACTCCTTGTAGATAATCAAAAAGTTTTTGATAAAATTTGCTTTTTATGTCAGATCATTTCTATGAAAAATCACATTAGATTTTATTAAAGACGCTGGGTAATTAAAACATTGACTAATGAAGCTTGTCCACTTTAAATAAGGGGTCACGAAAATATCCTCCTGGAGTGTTTGGGTTAAGGGGTGTATAATAAATTAATCGTTGTTTTATAATAAAAACCATAAAACATTTATTTGTGAGTAAAATAATGCAATGGTTGGATATCTCTCCTTTATAATTAGGTGACTGAAAATACACTAAAATAATTAGAAAAAAATCTTGTACTTATTTAGTAATTACGTCAATATTAATTAATTGACTTTCTAGTCTATTTTATTTTATGTACAAATATATTATTAACTTTTAAGCATTAAGTAATAAAACACTTTGTGGCCCTATTATATCGTAAGAGGTTACGAAATATACTCCTGGTTACACTCCTTACAGAAAACAGTGTAAGGGGTGTAAATAAATTGTATAATCACTGTTTTTTATAAAAACTATAAAACATTTCTTATTTGTGAGATTAAAAAAAACAAAACAATGCATTGGTTAAAATAAGTACATTCAATACATATGTATGTGTTATAACATAATATAGCCATTACTATTATACTATTATTATTAAAATAAATATGTGTGTAACATATTTCTTAACTTAATTAACCTGTAACAGACATTTATATGCCCAGTATATTTTTGTTTAACAAACCAATCAGGAAAAAATCCAAAACCTACCGTTATAGGAGGTATAAGATGATTAAACTTATATAATGACAACTACTTATCGGATAACAAATTAATTACTACTGTCAGCTAGTTCAGCTACTGTCACAGGTAGAATATACCTAGAGTACCTACACCTACCTATGATGTAGGTAGATTAAAGCTTATTTTGACGTTACCTCTCACTTCGGTGTCACAAGCTGAATTTTCTTTCTAGATGGAAGTACAGTACATGATATGGGGACCCTTATTCCGAAAGTAGTACAAAAATTAGACCGGATAAAAAAAGGGCACTATCATCAAAACTCGATATATTAATACCACCGTATAGAGAAAACAAATACTTATTTTTGATCCAGTACACAATAATGTTCGTAGGGAGTAATTTTTTATAATTATTTACAAAAAACATTTTCATTAGCGCTTATGACCAAAAAAACTTTAAACATGAATAATAATTTCAATCATGCGAAAATTTGGTTTAAAAATAGATTTTTTTTTAATATAACTTTCATTTAACGAAAAACGAAGGCCTAAATGAAAAAAAAGAAACAATTTAAAAGTTTCGCTTATGTCTTGACAAGGTATCAAAGCAAACCCCATATTTTTTTGCTTTAAAACTAATAAAGATATATCAATAAACAATTAGCGATGTAATGGTTTTTGCGCGCGCTGGCCGACTGCCGCCGCTGCGCCGAGATTTCCTATACCCTTGTATATATGACGTCATGGTGTGGCAAATGTAGCATTTTAATTCGATTTGGGCTCCCTTATATAGGATAACAGAAACATTTTTAATGTTAAAACATTAACTACACATGTGTTTCAGAATTTACAACCCGAGATCGGACCTTGTTCGAATCATGATTCAACTTAATATCGAGGATTGTAGCAATATCGTGATTGCCTCTGCATACTTTCCGGGTGATCAGACACCGCCTCCGGAAGTACAGGAGCTTGCGCGATTTTGCAGCCAACGGCGACTACCTCTGCTATTGGGGTGTGATTCCAATACGCACAATGAGGTATGGGGAGCACTAATACTAACACTAGAGGTGAGTGTTTACTTGAATACCTCTTAGCATACAATCTTGAAGTTCTCAATATAGGGCGAACCCCCCCACGTTTGTGACAAAAAACGCGGGCGGAAGTATTAGATATAACAATCGGGGGTGCTAGTGTAATTAGTTAGAAAGATTGGAGAGTATCAACGGAGTCCCTATCAGATCACATAATCATCGAGTTCAAATTAGGAGGAATCATACTCCTATAAACCGGGAACTATACCACATCAAAGTAGGGCTAGGAACACCTGTATCTAGAATGGTACGTAAGGGAAGTCAGTGGGGTGCAATCTTGGATACATATTACCTCACAAGTATGGGCATACAAAAAAGTAATAACAAGCCCTGGTGGAACAAGAAGCTGACCAATCTTAGATCGGAGGTTCGACGACTCTTCAATAGAGCCAAATCCAGCGGCGAATGGCAGCTCTACACCGAGAAATTAACTGAGTATAATACGGAGATTTGAAGGACAAAGCGGTCTGGCTTAAGATCTTTTTGCGAAAACATCACTTCTACTACTTATGCAGCTAGTCTACACAACGCTATGGCCAAGAGTGGGCCATTTCAACATGGCACTTAAGACCGACTGAAGCTACACGAAAGGAGATGAAAAGACCTAACCTAACCTCCTACTTCATACACGCTTTCCAGGTAGCATACCTATTGATACGCAAGTAGCTCCAACCAAACCCCACAAGCTTTGCAGGGAAGACTGGGAGATGGTCGAGCTAGTAATAACAGAACAAAAACTGAAATGGGCTATTTACACCTCTCAGTCTTATAAAACAGCAGGAGTAGATGGGATTTATCCTGCCCTTCTAAAGAAGGGCCGGGAAATAGCTACTCACCATCTATTAACCATTACAAGAAGTAGCTTAACGATGGGATATATACCAACTATCTGGAGAAGATCGAAAGTAATCTTCATACCCAAAATACGCAAAACTGACAGGGCTAACCCTAATTAATTTAGGCCTATTAGTCTCACATGGTTCATACTAAAAATGATGGAGAAAGTAGTGGACAACCATATTCGAGCAAATCATGTAAGGGTTAAACCACTTCACGATAGTCAGCATATAGAGCGGGAAGCTCCACAGAAACTATTCTTTGCCAGTTAATCGAACTAATACAGACAAGTCTGTATAGCAAAGAAACAGCAATTTGTGCCTTATTGGACATTGCAGGGGACAGGTGCCTTATTTGACAATATACCTCACAAGGTGCTCAAGCGATCTCTGGAAACAAGAAGGGTGAACAGTACGATAATTCACTGGCACACGGACATCAGAGGCTAAAAGAGATACCAACAATGTAGTTGTTAAAACAACGCAAGGAACTCCACAAGTAGAGTGACTTCCCCCTTATTGTGGAGCTTGGTAGTGACTATATTAAACGAATTAACTTTAGCGGGAATACACTGCATAGGGTATGCAGAAGACATAGTCATGTTTGCACGGGGGAAACATGAAGGAATCCTGTGAAACGATGTGATATTACCCAAAGAGGACTCCGCATCGATGAGAGATGGTGCAGGCCTGTCGGGCTGAGCATCAACTCAGACAAAACTGCGGTAGTGCCATTCACCAGAAAGCAAAGTCTGAAAAACTTGAAAAAACTCCATCTAGATGGAAAGGAAATACTGCCTGGACAGTAAACTTCTCTGGAACATGCATATTACCAGCAAAGCCACAAAGGCACTCATGATATGCAGAAGACGGGCTGAAAATAGATGGGGCGGCGTTCCTAACATTTTGCGCTGGATGTATATCATGATACCCATGATTATCTATGGAGCAGTTGCTTGGTACACAAAACTAGAGCAACGTACATCAAGGCAAAACCTGTGCCAATTATAGAGACTGTCATGCATCTGCATAACAAGCGCCATGAGAACATGCCCAACAGCAGCAATGGAGGTCATCCTAGACCTAACACCACTGCACATTGTCCTCGGTAGTTATGCCAATGCGACAATGATTAGAATGGCCATTGACGGAAATGCCTCTGGGAGAATTTTCAGGTCGGGGGCTTGGAACACCCTCAAAATTCCACTTCTCCAACTCCCAGTGGAAGAGAACTAAATAACTTTGAGAAACACCCCACTATAGTACTGAGTAATAAAAAGTATTGGAAGGGAGAAACGTTTGCTCAGCGTGTAAAAGACCATACCATAACATGCTTTTGGAAGCATCAGTATACTCCAGCATCTTTCAGGCAGAAGTCTACGCTATGGAAAGATGCGTATAATTTATCGAAAACAGGAAATAGCGATCTTATCCGATAGTCGAGCAGCATTAAACGCGATCAACTCAGTAACCATCAATTTGAAGTTGGTCAAAAAATGCCTAGAAAAGCTGAAGAAATTAGGCAAAGAAAATAAAGTCCTTCTACTCTGGGTGCCTGTTCACCAAAGGATAGAAGGCAATGAAAAAGTAAATGATCTAGCTAGAAAAGTAGCAAACACTCAGTACCCTAACTAGACCAGAACCGTTTTGTTTTCCAAGCAGAAACCAACTAAAAGCGGAACTGAAGATCCTGGAAGATTCCATCCTAACCTAACGGTCTAAGACACTCGAAAAAGTTTCTCAGAACTTACGACCGAGAAAAAGCAAAGATTTCCCTTGATGTATGTAAAAACAATCTTCGGATTGTCACGGGGTTTCTAACAGGATACTGTCTTCTCAACGAATATTTCAGTAGGCTGAAGCTGAGAAACAACTGCAAATGGAGATTCTATGGGGAAAATGGGGAAACACCAGAACACATTATCACTGAGTGCACCGAGACGACAGGCGACGACCGTTCGTACTATGAACTTTGGTACGGCTGATGTCGAGGATGGAGAGCTGGTCTCTGTGGAGCCGTCTCAGATACTGGCTTTAGTTAAAGCCATGAGACTCTATGATGATTTATAACTCGTTATAATATAGATCTGTAAGATCGCGGTGATTAACTCCCCTCCTAAACATTCTACATATTCCCAATTTACATATTTCATGTCAAAAAGCTTCTCTTAGTTGATTCAAAATAAAGACAGTGCGTAAGGCTGTACTTCAAACTTTCAAAATGATGGCAATGGAATTAACAGAAAGTTTATTACGTAAAATGCCGAAACGTAAAAGAATATGGAACAGAAAATGGATTAGCCACAGAACTACTAATGGTGCATCTAATAATTTAATGTTTAAGCTATAGTTAGAAGATCCTAGAGATTACAAAAGAATTATAGGTGGATGCAAACCAATTTAATTTAAATTAATTTTTTGATGAAAAATATGTACCCAGAACCGAACATCAAGATACCCTAATGCGTAGTGCTCTTATTTCCCTAATTTTATATTTTGGATTCTGTGTGTTCCATACACATTCATATTTTTCATTAACATTAATAAACTTCGCGCCCTTTTAAACAGACTACTTGAAAGTCAAAAATTAAACAACAGTCAACTGGGACTTGAATCGACTCACTTGGTCAATTGACATGCTTTGTCGTGTTTAGACGGTCATATTGCATTCATGCGAATTTAATTCAATTGACTTGATCAACTCACTTATTGCTCGTGTAAACAAGGTGTAAACGCGTCTGAATGCTTCCTCTCTAGAAATTAGTTTAAAACGGACTTTTCTGGCCGTAGTGTTAATAGAACTATCGAAACACATGAATTTCATCCTTATCAATTGGAACTACATTAAAATCTTAATAATTTTATCAGATCACACAATGCAAGGCAGGAGGGCAATATCTATGATGAATGGTGTACTATGGGACCAAGAAATTTCTAAAACTAATAAGAACATAATATTATAATATTATAATACCGTAGTGAAAAGCATATTCACTTACGAAAGCGAAGTATGGCAGTTGAAAAGCAGAACGTGGAACGTTCTATTGGCCACCGAAATGGATTACTGGAGGAAGAGGAGATCTGCTGGAAAATCGCAAAGAGAAAAAATAACCATCGACAGAGTAAGAGAGATTATGGGAACAGAACACACAATTGTGGACGACATAAGAACAAAACAACTTATAGGGTTTGGTCATGTGCAACGACTGCCCGATCACAGAATACCCAAAGAAATTTTACTGTGGACACCGCGGGGCAGAATAATTAGCCTCTTGGCTGCAAATTGGGGCTTTAGGCTCCCGTTTGCTCCTTTTTTTTCCATCATTTATTTTCGTTTCTTCATCAATTTTTTTTTTCATCTCCTGGGTTTTTTTTTCGAAATTCCGAAAAATCGAAAGTAGAGAAAAAATTTAAAAAAATAAATAAAAAGTAAAAAGAAAATTGTTTTGCTTGTCGTAAAGGGGGGAACCAAGCTCCACTCCCACAACCGGCTTCTGGGCCTACCCTTCATCAGGTGGAGCTGACCAGGGCTGGTTCTCACCGATACGGCAAGCAAAACTTCTTCTATATCAACAGACGATGTCGTATAGTGTCGGTGAGATATTGGTGCATCTCCCGTCAAAGAGTAAGAGCGTTTTCGGCCCGCTCAAATATATGAAATGAACAAAATTCTTACAGCTTTAGTGTATATTAATAAATAATATTCTTCTGTTGATATAGAAGAAGTTTTGCTTGCCGTATCGGTGAGAACCAGCCCCTGGTCAGCCCACCTGATGAAGGGTAGGCCCAGAAACCGGTTGTGGGAGTGGAGCTTGGTTCCCCCCTTTACGACAAGCAAAACAATTTTCTTTTTACTTTTTATTTATTTTTTTTTAATTTTTTCTCTACTTTCGATTTTTCGAAATTAGAAAAAATACACAGCTAAAGGCAAGAAAATATTATTTATTAATATACACTAAAGCTGTAAGAATTTTGTTCATTTCATATATTTGAGCGAGCCGAAAAACGCTCTTTACCATCTTTTGACGGGAGATGCACTAATATCTCACCGACACTTTACGACATCGTCTGTTGATATAGAAGAAGTTTTGCTTGCCGTATCGGTGAGAACCAGCCCCTGGTCAGCTCACCTGATGAAGGGTAGGCCCAGAAACCGGTTGTGAGAGTGGAGCTTGGTTCCCCCTTTACGACAAGCAAAACAATTTTCTTTTTACTTTTTATTTATTTTTTTTAATTTTTTTTTTTCTCTACTTTCGATTTTTCGAAATTAAAAAAATACACAGCTAAAGGCGAGAAAATATTATTTATTATATATATATATATATATATATATATATATATATATATATATATATATATATATATATATATATATATATATATATATATATATATATATATATATATATATATATATATATTTATCAGTAGAATGAATTTCACAATGCAACTGCATAACACAGGCCCTGAAGATAGGCGCATTTAACTAAAATCTTATTTTCCGATACCATTTTATAGTGTTATTTTCAGAATTGTTCAGAATGTTATTTTTTATCGAATAAAGTAAAAAAATACCGAAGTTCCCATTTAAAAATCAAAAGTTGCAGTCATTTCTGGTGAAACATGAAGTGATGGGAAATAATTGAATACGTCAATCAACTCTGATTTATTTTTTATACTAACATACCAACTCTCGTTTTTTGTTTGAAAAAATATAAAAGGTACCTACAGATTACGATGATAAAATAATATAAAAAAATATATTTTAAAAGTATAATAAATCAATAGTTACTCAATTAACGATAAATAAAACAAATATATCGTCGAAGTTTTTATTAATAATTAATCCATTTTACAGCCTGAGATATCTACAATTTCTTGAGGACAAACAACTTGTTCAAAGGTTGCCGGTGGGTTGGAACATCCATTTAAGAATTCCCATCTATAAATGAATGAGAATTATATTTTTCTCAAGAAAAAAAACATTAGTAACAATAAATAAATATTGTTAAAAGTTAAAATGAGAAAAAATATGTTAAACTATTCAATAGAGTAAACAAAAAATTATTATAAATATAATATACAAACCTGAATTTGCATCCGGATTGAAGTTGGGTAGGAAGATCATTACATCCATCTTCAGTAGTAACTCCTCCATACTGGTCACCCCATCCTTGATCTGGAGCATTCCACTGAGTTTTACATCCTTCTGTATAATACCCAACGCCACCTAAACAAAAAAAAACCTAAATTTATGCCACAAACATTGTGAGATATCTTTTACCTCCAGGCATGCCAATTTCAATGTTGTCTTCGGTGCCGTTAACACTGCTAGAACCACCTGTATTTGTCAGTTGGACAACCATCTGTTTTCCAGAACAGTCACCCCATTCGCCTTTTTGGAAAGTAACAAGGAAACATGTGCAACACATATTTTCAGGCGGTGTTTTAAAGACAGCGGCAGCAAATCTGTAATACAGTTCATGAGCCATTTATGCATATATGTTGGGTCAACAAAGTGAACAAAGAAGTTATTGCACATACCGCTATTTCATGGCGTTTTTGTACAAATACATATGAAAATTGTGTTTAAAACATGGGATGTTCATCAAAACTCGAATTTCTAATAAAATTGAGAGCATACAGCGGTTTTATTCCGACGTCAATATGTCAAAATTATGAGGTCATATTTATTAAACATCAAACGTCGAAATATGAGTAAAATGGTATAGTATTGATGATTTTTTATTGATTTACCGAAATAAATAATTTATCATTAATAGAAATAATGTAGTTTTTTCTTTGAAGGGCTAAAATTGGAAATGCATGGAACACAGACATAGACAAAAATTAACTTAAAGAAAAACATACATATTTTAGAGAATGTTGAAAGCGAAGTATGGCAGTTGAAAAGCAGAACGTGGAACGTTCTATTAGCGACCGAAATGGATTACGTATAGGATGGGCCGAACTTTATTCCGGAAACTTCGGTAAATATTCTGTAGATAGTACGTGAAAAAGTTCGTATAAATGTATGTCCTAAAATGGCTTACTTTCTGAGATACAGTTTGTAGAAATTTCATTTTTATTTCAATTTTTTCCAAACAATTTTTGAAGTAACGTCAATATTTGGATGAAAATTGGTGTCTGGCAGTTTTTTCACATAGGAAATTTGATTTTGATGTCAATATGACTCCTACTTGTAGAGGGCGCCACTTACATATTTTTTAATTGGTTTGAAGAGTAATAACTTTTCGTCAGTACCTGTATAAACCTGCTGAGTAAAAAAATATACATTTACGACGTTTTTTATGTAAAAAATGTCTCCTGATAAAAATTCCTACAAGTAATGGTTTTCGAAATATTTGGAATCGAAATTATGAATACCGGTCATCATTGACACGGACCTATAACCTGTCATCATTGACACAAATTAAACATGTTGACTAAATAATTATTAGACAGAAATCACAAATTTGAAATATTTTTGTATCAAAAAGTTCAAAACAAACCTTTTGATAATTTTTCAAGGAAAAATTTATGATTAATTTAAAAAACTTTTTATTTTTTTAAATTAATCATAAATTTTTCTTCGAAAAAATGATGATAAATAGCTTCTGTTGAACTATTGACACAAAAACATTTCAAATTTATCATTTCAGTCAAATAACTACTTACTCAAAAGGTTTATTTTTTTGCCAATAATGACATGTATTGACTATTTTCATTATAATTATCTTGAGAACGGTTGCATGTATCGATTTTTACCAAGAGACGTATTTAAGTAAAAAATCATTGAAAGTTTTATACAGGTACAGACGAAAATTTATTACTTTTCAAAACAGTTAAAACACATGTAAGTGGCGCCTCCTCCAAATAGGAGTCAGATTTAAAGAAACTAAACGTTTTCGTATACATTTATAAGAACTTTTTTACTTATGCTTATCTGCAGAATATGCTGCCAAAGTTCCCGAAATACAGTTCGGACCACTAAATATTCCTGATCTGATTTTTTTCACGCAGATGAAAAAAATCAGAAGCTAACCAAAGTTATGAACAGCGCACAACAGAGCTGCACATCTGCAAGTAGGAATATAACCGATAAGCTAAGTGCAACTATTAGATTACTCATGACAAGAAGAAGAGAACTAAGGGAAGGTTGTTCATCAAATTCAATAGAGCTGAAACAACCTAATAGACTTAATAGAGGCATTTCGAAAGCAATTAGACAGGATATAAGAAAATATAACATGCAAAAAATATCCA
This sequence comes from Sitophilus oryzae, assembly GCF_002938485.1. Lineage (NCBI taxonomy): Eukaryota > Metazoa > Arthropoda > Insecta > Coleoptera > Curculionidae > Sitophilus > Sitophilus oryzae. The sequence goes on along the minus strand of NW_022145686.1, from coordinate 959,651 downwards.
CTATTATAGAAGAAAACAGCGGAATGAAAGTAATGAGAAAAAATATAACAGAAGGGAAGAGAAATATTTGCAAATTAAAAAATAAAAACGGACATATCACAGCGGCCAAAGAGGAAATTCTAAATGTAGTTAAAGATTTGTATGCTGCGTTGTATACTGAAACTAGTGGTACGAAGAAATTCTACGTATACAAAATCAGGGATCCGAAGTCATCAGTTTATGATAAACATGGTGGTGGGCCAGGGTGTGTACCACATTGGGGGAGAGACTATTATTAACAAGTGAGTTCCTTGAGTTCCTACAAGTAGGTATCTAGGACACGAAGTACGTATTGGCAGAGACAATCAAACTTCTGAGATTGGTAGAAGAATAGGCTTAATTGCTTGGCAATCTGTCTGAAGCGGATGGTGTATAATCAGTGTGTTCTACTGGTACTGACATATGGTTCTGAAACTTTAACCTTAACCAAAAATAGTGCGAACAAAATAAGAATAGCGCAACGAAGAATGGAACGAGCCATGTTAGGCCTATCCCTTATATGTAGATAAAGTGGCTAATACAACTATAAGCAGGATGACTGGGTTGTTAGATGTGGTGGAAAGAATCACTCACTTTAAGTGGAGTTGGGCCGGACACCTTGTTAAGTATGGCAACATTGCCATTGTGTGTCAACGTCATCGCGCGTATATAAGAAAAACACAACCTCACAATAAACCAGTTGCTACTCAGACCAAGCCTCGTTTAATTTCGTGTTCGTCCCTTGTCCTTTATAAAATCTAACATCTAACACACCTGGCAAGAAGATCGGATTTTCGGTGGACTAAGAGAATTATCAAATGGAGTCCCAGGCAGGACGCTTATCATGGTAGAGGTTGTCCACCCACACGCTGGTCCAAGAATACAAAAAGAATCGACACAAATTGGATGAATGCTGCGAGGAGTGGCACTCTTGTGAGGAGTGGCAGAGATTAAAGGAGGTCTATGTCCAGCAGTGGACGCGAGTGGCTGTGTGATGATGGTGTGTTATGGGCAAAATTAGTTTTAATTTAATGAAATGCCGACATTTTCAAAAATAATATTGGTAATTACTGGGAAAACTGAAAATCGTCCGATTTTCAGCAAAATTGGTATACACACTACTTTGAGGTCGTAGATTACAAATCTGAACTTCTTTCTTGGCGGTGTCTTACCGTTTTTCAGAAAAACGGAAAATTATTTCAAAATTGAATATTTCTTTACTTCGGCCCTATAAAGTAATAATTTCACTATATTTTCATTATATTATAGTTTATCTAAAAGCCACACTTGATTGGGGATAGAAAAATGTCCAAAAGTTTACTAAAAAACACTTTTATTAACAAAATAATAAAGAAAATTGAGACTAGATGGAAGTTTGACATTTGATATATCCTTCGTTCTCTCTCCTATGTAATGAGAGAGACAAATAATATATTCTAGACCTAATCTATAAATTTGAAAATTTACAACGTTGCCATATCTTCTATTTTTTCGAGTGATTAGGGATTTTAAATAAATTACCTATTATGAGATCGACAATAATTAAATATACCTACCTATATCCACAAAGTTACGCGGAAGAGTTTTGATTTTTGATTGCATTGGTTTCAACTTCTATGCGGAGGGGGTTAATCTTTCGTTGTTATATTATATCAAAAAAAGATTAACCCCCTCCGCAAAGAAGTTATATAAAGACTATTTATAACCACGAAGTTGCACGAAAGAGTTTTGATTGCATTGGTTTTTTTGCGGAGGGGGTTAATCTTTTTTTGATATAATATAACAACGAAAGATTAACACCCTCCGCATGGAAGTTGTAACCAATGCAATCAAAACTCTTTCGTGCAACTTCGTGGTTATAAATAGTCAGATCTCGTTGGTAAAATAGCAATTATGGGAAGGAGCCGTTCTGGCGACCGCCTTTCGCAATCCCAGAATGAGCGAAAAAAACACGCTAAATTTAGGTTTAGCATTGGCAACGTTGCTTTAAATGCCAGAAACACATTACCCAACATTTTCAGATTGTTTATAAATTTATTTTAGCAAATTTTCCTCTATTATGCATAAAATTGGTTAAAAAAGTAACAGAAAATAGCAATAATATCTGTTTATTGAATACCTAACAAAATATGTGCTAGAAAACCTTAAAAATATGAGAAATTAAGAAAAATTCGATGTTGAAATAATTTTCCGTTTTTCTGAAAAACGGTAAGAGACCGCCAAGGAAAAAGATTCAGATTCGTAATCTATATACGACCTCAAAATAGGATGTATACAAATTTTGGTGAAAATCTGGCGATTTCCAGTTTTCCCAATAATTACCATAATATTAATTTGTGATATATACTCGTAGTTGAAAAGAGAATTAAGAGAATTTGAGAAAATTAAGAGAATTTAAGTTATACATAAAAATTTACATGGTGCCATTTAAAATTATGCTTATAGGTTTACGTCTGGTTAAAGTAGAAGTGATGTTCAATTGTTTTTAATGGGGAAATGCGAGTTGAGTTATGTCGCACAAAGGTAAGAAAATAATAAATAATTGAATTATATAAATTAAAATAGACATATTAAGGCAAACAATTATTATTACAAACACTAATAATTCTTACCCATAAGCTAATGTGGAATTAATAACAATGCTTTGCTGATTGTTGCACATGTATGAGCTGCCTCCAACACATCCAGATTGGGTATCTTCGTCACTCACTGTAACTCCATCGGCGCTACAAGCTTTTACAGGTCCTAGAGATAATAGATTTAGATAATAATATATTTACTACAATATGGTATTGTTATATTTGTACAGGGTGTTTCAAAAAACATGTGCCATCTCTCGTGGGGAGATTCCTCACGTAAAAATAAGATTTATTTCTCATATCAACATAGGTCTGATTGTGCTTTGTGTTGTGTTAAAGTCTTAATATTTTTTCGATTTATTTTGATTTTTTTCGAAGTACTTTTAGCGTTTCGAATGAAATGCGACATATTTTAAAGCTAAAAAAGTGTCGACATATTCACCAGGGACGGGTTATCACTGGAATATTTTTCTAATAAAAGAATGTACCACTGACTTTTTTTCTTCCGTAAGCGAAATAGTGGAAGCAGTTTAGTGCCGATTAAAAGTTGTCTCTTGATATTTTGTCGATTTCGACCTCCTTGATAAGATAAACGTAATTATATTAATTTTTCTTGGTCCAATTCTAATAGCAACCTTTAAAAAAAATAATATCATTAACTTGCACAATATTTAAATAAGTACTCATTGATTCCTCATCAAAAAAATATGAAAAATAGTTCTTATAAACATGGGACATGGGTATGGAAATGCATAGTTAAGTTACAACATGTTAAAACTTTTTAAAATTAGGTTTTTTCAAATTATCTTAAATACCATTATTTTTTTATTTGAAGTTGCTCTAGTATTCTGCCGTGCTAAGCTGAAGCGTCCTAACTGACAAAGTAACATTTCTGAGAAATAAACGTTTCAGTTTTTTGTTATGTACCACCTCTTAGATATCGTTTAAGAAAACTAAAATTTTGGGTAGAGCTTGTTAATTGGTATACAATTTTATTATTGTTTTGATTAGTTAAATTACCTTAGTAGATAATAGGTTTTTGAAAGATAGGACATTATTTTTAGTAAACTTTAAAAATAATTTCGTATGAACCACAGATAGGACAAAGACGCACCTTAAACTTTTACAAATAATAAGTATTTATTTTCATTTTGAAAACTTTAAAACCGTATAAAACGATTTAAAACAAAATAAATTTTTAACACATTATTGAAAACTACAAACAGTATAAAATGATATACAACAGTTTAAAAACAAATTTTAAACACATTATTAAAAACTACAAACAGTTCCAAACAAAATTTTTATGCAGCGCCCTCATCGTCACCGTCATTAGGTGGATCACGATAAACATCCAGTTCCTGCCAAAATTTAAGACTAGTTTTTGGAATAATTGGAGCAAGGGTAGAAACTAAAGTGTCTTTTCGAGTTAAATCTACCCCACGATTCCTATCTCTAGGTTCTGGCATGGGGATCCCAGTTTTTACTGCCTAAAAATATGAAAATTACTTAGGATGTGCAAACAAAAAAAAACACTATCTTACCTTATTATTAAGAAAATTCAAAACTTTGAATTGTTCTTCTTCAAAATTAGTTTTATATTGAAATACATTCTCGTCTCTGTTAAAAGTTGCGATGACTAAATTTTTGAAATAAAATTGCTCCTTTTTGAGTTTAAATTTTGATGAAAAATCTTTCCAGTTAAAAAAGTTTTTGAAGGACATTTGAATAACATCAGTTTTGCCTCCATTGGCTGACGAAACACGGGCAACAAAGTCGTCAAAATCCCACGCTGTTTTGTGTTTTTTCATCGACAGTTCCACCTGGTGATGAAAGTGGTCTGCCGACATAAATGAGTGACCCGGCTCGAAATATTTAATTGTTAGACTTTTTAAACTAACTTCTTTGCTATTAACAATCTAAACAAAAAAAGAAAAAAGAGCCCAGTTTTTGTTCTGAGCCGAGCAATTATTCATCCAAATTGTAACAATTTCCTTGTCTCGATTTTTTAAAAAGAAAGCATAATAAGCGGAAATAATATCTTCTTTGCTGCGTTTAGCAATTCCTTCGTGCCACAAGACTGCTAGTGGTTTTATTTTTTTTCCCTTACCAACAGGCACTAAACTTTCGTTAAAACTGTGATCCGTGGTACGAAAATTACTTCTTGAACATCTCTGCTCTTGGTAGCATAATTACCTTCTCTAAATCGGCCGATACTGTTAATTCGCTTTCAACTTCTAATTTTTCCCCATCTTTTGCATATTCTTTTCGGGCTGCGGGGTATTTGGCTTCATGGTGAAGATATTTGCAGCATTGGTCACAATCTAAGTAAATGCATGGATCCTCATGATTTTCCTCTTTTTTATGCAGTTTATATGCTGTGCAGGTAAACATTCTTCACATCCTAACTGAGCAAACGAAATATTCAACGAAGACACTTCTTTTCTGTATAACTCATAACTTCCTGTAAAATGTGGATTTTTTGATTTAAAATCCTTATACATCATAGTTATGTTTATCTCGGAAGGCAGATACAAACGTTTTGGAGCGTGCCCCCTTCTATAATGAGATATGTTTGGTTGAAATGATTTAATATGATCTATTATAGGATTCTTATCAATTTTATTTAGTGCAGGGCGATGTCCTCTTTTCCTGACTGAAGGAGTTAATCTAGTTTTCTTATTGGATCTAAGGTTTTTTAGAAAACGATCATTTTTCGTGAACCCAAATGTTAAAAGAAAAACAACTTTGCAAACATGTATATCTGTTCCTTCGGAATTTTTCAGAAAATATTTGTACGTATTCTGACGGCGAGAATTAGGTCCATTACCAGTCGTGGATCTTCCTTTACTTATTTGTTGCACGCAACCATTAACAAATAAAGATTGCTCTGCTTTACTACTGAGGTTCCAGTATTGCCTATTAATATCCTCTTGACGAGCTTCATCAATAAATTTTGAGCACTTGCGTTTACAGGTATTAGAATTGCACGTACCTTTTACCTTATGTTGCGCTGATTCGGTTGTTCTTTTTAATTTTTTTCGTTCACTTGCAGGTGTGTCAAATCTTTGTCGCTTACGAGGATTTCCTTTTTTGGTAAAGAACATATTATAGTTTTTTTCAACACAGTCAAGGGACAACTTCACAATGTCTTCGACAATGTCCTTAACCATATCGTAATTTGAATGGAAACCAGTTTCGTTTCCAGTATCCGTTAAAATTTCAGAATTGGCTGTTACATGACTAGTATCCAATTCAGGGACTTCAGAAGAGCTTCCAGAAGAACTTTCAGAAGAAGAGTCGTATTCACTTTCTAAACAATACTCAGGATCATCTTGTTGTTTGTTTTTAATATTTTGCTTTTTATTTGCTAATTTGGATTTGTCTATATCTTGTTTTAATTTTTTGTTTAGAGCCAGCGTAACCAACAATTTACTTCGGCTGCTTAAGCCCGCGGCCATTATTCTAAAACCAAGTCAAAAATTTAAAACAAAAATTAGAAAAAACATCCAGTCTGTAGAAAAAAAAAATATATATTTTTTAAATGATGAAATTAATTGTTTGTCCTTTAAAAATACATATCCTTACAACGCAAAGATTGTTAAAATAAGTAAGATAAAACTATTAATTAAAATGATTTCGTTCGCGTCATCAATGATACCACACGCATTCAAATAAAATTTGCTGTTCACCGCATTATGACGCGAACAAATACATTTAATAGTTTTACCTTAAAAAGTATGAAAAAAGTACAAACAAATAAGTTTTTCAGTTCTTAAAAAAACGTGAAATTAGTTTTAATGCTTAAAAAAGTCTATACTCTTCGTATTCCCGCATAAAGTAATTGAAATTTATATCATGAATTTGTCGTTATAAAAAAAGTGTAAGTATACCGTAAATTAACATGCATTTTACCTTAATACTTACCTAATTATTATTGTAAACACAGCAAACATAAAATTTTTGTATTATCGTGCCTAGGAAGCCTAGGAAAATTAAGCTGAAAATTGATGATCAGCCGAAATAATTCGTGTAGTTTTTAAAATTGGTATAGCTATCCATTGATGTGTCCTGATAAACATAGTAAAAGTCCCCGAGGGTGGGGGACGAGCTGGCAATAGGGGAGAGGGTAAAAGGTAATTTTCTTTAGTTTTTTTGCTTATATCTGTAAAACCTTTAGGAATATCTACCAGAGTTTAGTAAAATAAATTTAATACAAATTTTACCTTGCTCATTTTTAAGGTATGATCAATACTTTTAGATACAGGGTGTTGAAATTTAACAAAATGAAAAACTAAGAGTGATTTTGTTATTTTCCCAAATTTATTTATTTGAATCAAGCGAAAAATGTATATATTATATTTAATTGTCTGTTATATTATTATTATCATCATTATCATTGTCATCGACATCATTTTTATTGAGATCAACGGACGCCCCGTTGGGACACGCACCTAAGCAGCTATTACAAAGAAGGCTGCAGTAAATTTCAGCTTTTCAGCAGCCACATTTCCCAGAACAGTCACTCTTGCAGCGGCAAAAAATAACACTGTGTCAGGTGCGGGAGGGTCTAAGGTGGTGATATCCAGGTTTCCATCGAATCCTCGCTTCCATCCCCACATTTCAGGAGGCAGTTGGTTCCCAAGCCACTCTTGTACTTGGTGGTAGACTCTAAACGAGTGATATTTTGCTGACCCTTTGGTAGGTGGCAGCGAAGCAAGATCCAGTTTAATTGGATTAAAATCCAAAAGGATCCAGTTTAATTGGATTGGTTAAATTGGATTTAAAAAAAACTGAGTATCGATGGCTGTTTAGATCAGTCTGATTAGAAGGGGCACGGTAGATTGTTAAAAACATCTTCTCTCCTGCTTCTACTATGAATTCTTGAGTTGATGTCGGGTCATAGAAGATGGCTGCTATATCCTTTATTAATGGATTTTGTTCAAAAAGCTTAACAAACAATGCTTTGCTCTTTCTAAAAAGGCCTGCGGTTGTATCGCAGCCACTAAAACTCTGAAGAAAAAGAATGGCACAATAATATGAAAGTTTTTGGAGTTCTTGGGAAGAAAATATTTTAGTTTCCATTTTCCCTCTTCCCGGCTTGACAAAAAATATTTCATTCGCTGATGGTGTCAGAGCCATTAAAAGAACTATAAGATCCACATCTCCAACAACAGCAACCACAGAATTGTTTGCAGCTTTCTCAATTGCAGTTTTTATAATTCAGCATCACTTACAGCCACTCTTGTTTCAATATTCTCAGCCAGCATTTTTTCTGTAAGTAGTTTAATAAGTTGGCATTTGTTTTTTGCATTTGACAGAAAATGCTCTTGTTGAACAAGTAACTTTCATTGCCGGATGAAAATTGACATCAATAAATGATTTTGCTGCCCCTCTTCGTTTTTGTTCTGATGTTTTCGTGCTATTACTTGTATCATTGTAGCCATCAAACACGACAGTACAATGCAGTCCATAGTGAGATAGTACATAGTTAATGTACTGATCGCATATCTCGGAATAAGATGATCCCAGTTGCCACTTAGAACGGTGCAGAAGGGACCTACCATCTAAAACAATGATACTATTTTTAAAATCAATAGTAATGTCGGTATTCGGTAGAACATCATATAAGGTTGCTTTTTTAGTTTTCCTCATACAGTCTTCATTGAATAAAGCTAACGGATAGGGAACTAATTCATACTCCAAATATGACTCCAAACTTTATCGTCCTTCTTTCCAATCGCAATTCTTTGGATCCGACCTGCAAAGTTGTCAGTGCACGGGGAGGGAGAAAGGACGTGATGTACAACCAGTTTTGCCGCGATTAGAATATGTATACTATTTCTATAACATTTTTGACAGCAAAGTACAATCATAAATGGGCTTCTAGTCGGTTTTAGTAATACAAGCAAAAAACTACAAAAGTTAACCTTTCATCCACTCCCCACCGCTGGCTCACCCCCTACCGCCGGCTCACCCCCCACTGTCAGGGACTTTTTGTATGTTTATCAGTACACCTTAAAGATTAACTATATCATTATTTTATGATTGTTTGATTGTATGATGATTTCATTAATTTTCCTAGACTAAGCAAGAAATAATGTAAAAAATTATAAAAAGGGAGTACTACTATGGAGCTTCGAAGAAAGTCATCGAATATGAAGATGATATTTGACTACTAACTTTTAGATAAATTTAACTAATTTAAGATTAGAATCTTTTACAATAGATCAAAGCATGTCAAGGTTACTAACTATCACTTTAATTATATCTACTGGCAAACATTTGTTATTGGCATATACTTGCCATCTTGTGTGTTCTGTCGGAATTGTTCGAGCCAAAAGAATCACAATTATTGGTACACATGCCAAGTGTAGGTTTGTGTATACTTAGCCGCTCAAACGGATGCACCAACAATTTTATTGTTATTGCGTAATTGCTATACTTTTCTTAAAAACTTGTTAATTCCTATTTTGGGTTCGGGGTGCTTATTTAGTGTCTTTTCATTGGTCTTTGACGACGAAAGTTATCGTACTGTGTTGTTGATTTTTAATAAATAAGATCATTTATTATATCTATCGAGTTGACTAGCGATGGGAACTATCGAATGAATTAAACTATCGAATGGTTACTGAATGAATGATTTCAATTATCGAATGGTTTTATTCGAATAAAATCATTCATTTATTTATATACTAAAGCATATGTGACAACCTCGCCGTGTGACTAAATGGTTATCGTTGAGCCACGACTATCGAATGCTATTGATAAATGAAATTTAGTATTCGTTTGATTTTTGTGTGCGTCAGTGCATTATTAGTTCTTCCAAATTTTTATAACTTCGCCTTATAAATACTGTGCTATTTTTGCGTTTATTAAAATATTTAAAATACTAAAATAGTAGTTTTTTTTAATTGACGATTGTGTGCGTGTGCAGGTGTCAAAATTTTTCCGAAAATTTGTGTGATTTTCCGTAGCCCGATCTTTCAATTATTTTATTTTATATGGTATATGGTCTATTTTTTAATGGGAAATTTTGAGAAGTAGCAATTTTTAAGAGAGATGAGATGAACTTAGAATTAATTTTAAAAATACATATTTGTATTTTAGATGTTTTAATAATATGAATTGGTTGAACTTAATAATCATATTTAAGTAATGTGGTTAAGTAAATGGGGGGTTATCGAACTCAAACTATGGGATGAGAAAATTAAATTGAAAGTTTTACACGTGCCAATTTAAAAAAAAGTTAACGATGTTTCTATTTTGTTTATGCTAATTCTCTTACATGTAGTTTTTTGCGAAGAAATATTTCATTTGTTTTTTAAAGTAAATGCCAGTAAAAATAAATATTATTTTTAAATAGGTAGTAATATAAAGTACCTCGTATAAATAATTTTGATTTCTAATTTTTTATTTATATTTTCCTTCAATTACACTGCATTTACATTAGAAAATTAATAAATGTTTATATTTCATGATTTTCAAGTTTGTTGTTAATATAACAAATTAGTTCTGTAATTATTATTATTTAATAAACCAACGTTGCCAAAAAATTTAAAGACTATATTATTTTTAAATAGGATCTAATATAAATAATTTTGACATCTAATTTGTTGTTTATATTTTGCTACTACGTAAAAAAAATGTTTATATTAAATTATTTTAAATTTTGTTGTTAATAGGTATAACAAATTATTGCTGTTATTATTATTTTTATTAAACCAGTCTTTGCTTAAAAACATTAAAAATCATTTTCCTACATCCAAAATAACAAGTATTATTGCAGTGTAACAACAGAATATTAATAAAAAAAAATCAAAATATATAGACATACTATCCCTAACTAACTAAAGCCAAACAATAATATTCTTTGCTAATATCAACTAATACCAATATATGGCAACAGCGCCCTTCATAATGTATTTTCTGTGTAAATACTAGCACCCCAATAAAAAAATAATGTGTCCTTATCTTTCTATGACTCCGCAAAAAATTAAAGATGCCGGCTTCTTTCATAGCATTGCCACCGACCGCTGTCGGGTTTCTCGGAAAGAAATCCCCGGGCGACAACTAAAATCTAGTTAATATTTTATTATAATCGATCCTGACGAATAAATGAATTTCATAAATGAATGAATTTTATAAATGAATGGTTTTTGCTGCCGAATTACTAGAATACAATATTTCAAGGGAGATGACGCATCTATTCGATAATTTTGATTCGAATAGTTTTCAACGAATGTTTTCTTACTAGCTATCGAATTATTCGAATGAATTGCAACTATCGAATGTTTCGATAGTATTCATTCGATAGTTCCCACTACTACAGTTACTATACTACGACTATAAAATATATACTACGAATATAAAATAAATGAAAAAGAAAAAAGTACTGTTTAGTTGCAAGGATTTTAAATAATGTTCGTGCTGGCGTACTTGTTGAAATGGACACGTCGGGTGAGCGCCAAGCTTACCACTGCTACTTTAGCCGGATTAAAAGTTGTCTCTTGATATTTTGTCGATTTCGACCTCCTTGATAAGATAAACGTAATTATATTAATTTTTCTTGGTCCAATTCTAATAGCAACCTTTAAAAAAATAATATCATTAACTTGCACAATATTTAAATAAGTACTCATTGATTCCTCATCAAAAAAATATGAAAAATAGTTCTTATAAATATGGGACATGGGTATGGAAATGCATAGTTAAGTTACAACATGTTAAAACTTTTTAAAATTAGGTTTTTTCTAATTATCTTAAATACCATTATTTTTTTATTTGAAGTTGCTCTAGTATTGTAATTTGTTAGTGTATGTTGTAATATTGTAAATTGTTGCTGACTAATAGTAATAATAACTAATAGTAATAATATTTAATAATAAATTAGGTAAAATATATAATTTATTAATTTTAATTTTATTTTAATTTTATTAATTGTGATTGAAATCTCATCAAGGAGGCCGAATTCGACAAAATATCAAGAGATAACTTTTAATTGGCAGTAAACGGCCTACGCAGTTTTCTTATTAAAAGAAAAAAGTCAGTGGCGCACATGTTTTTTTTGTAAATTTTAATTTTATTTTAATTTTATTAATTGTGATTGAAATCTCATCAAGGAGGCCGAATTCGACAAAATATCAAGAGATAACTTTTAATTGGCAGTAAACGGCCTACACAATTTTGTTATTAAAAGAAAAAAGTCAGTGGCGCACATGTTTTTTTTTGTAAAATATTCCAGTGATAACCCATATACATGCACGTCTCTGATGAATTTATTGACACTTTTTTAGCATTAAAATATGCAGCACTTACAGTAACTTTTACCCTAAAAATGTATATATTTAGTTTACTATAAAATAAATGAAAAAGAAAAAAGTACTGTTTAGTTGCAAGGATTTTAAATAATGTTCGTGCTGGCGTACTTGTTGAAATGGACACGTCGGGTGAGCGCCAAGCTTACCACTGCTACTTTAGCCGGACTCAGACGACTCGTGTACTTGACAAGTACACCAATATTTTCGTACTTGTACGCAAGTAAGTACATCGTACACAAGTATACCAGCTATATAAACAACATTTTTTTTCATTTGTAATCAATAACAAGCTTGGCATTCACACGGCGCGATAAGTGACAAATAATTGCACTACTCAAGTACCACTCATACAACATGACAAGTTTATGCCAATAACAATATATTTGATAAGCGTCTTAAAGCCGGACTCATGCGACTCATGTGTACGCGTAATAATTTGTCACTCATCGCGTCGTGTGAACGCCAAGCTTGCCAATGTTGTTTACAAAATGGTATACTTGCCAAGTCCGCAAATACTGGTATACTTGCCAAGTACACAAGTCTGGGTTTTAGGTAAGCAGATTTAATGTCTAAGTAGTCTAAGTAGTTTGAAAGTCTAAGTAGCATAGTACCTAATATTGGTCGTTTAAATTATATGTATTACCTTTATGTCCTTAAATATTATTTATATGTGTATATGAAATTGCGTTATAATATTACTTAAAATAACTAAATTTTTTCAATTAAAGAATTGCAAATTATATTTACAACTAGTTACTAAATAAAGTCAACCTACCAACATCGGTATCAGTGTTTCCCTTCCACGAACAAGTTGGCTTACAACAGTCCCAATACCGAGAAGTGGTACATGATCCAGAAAAACCTCCTACTACTTTCTTTATTTCAGGTTTCCTCTCGGATATTACAGATCCGCCTATAACAATATTAAGTTTATAATATATTAACATCTCAATGTGAACACACAGCCATTTTTTAAGCTTTTCAGCGATATAAACTATAACATGTTTCTTCCGAAAAATAACTGAGGTATAGCCAATTCTTATCATTTTCAAACAATTTTACTTGGTTAGCCATGGAAATAAGTTCAATCGTCGTTACTCTCAGTAATGTGAAACTGTCACATCCAAACTTTATAAATTAAAATAAACAAAAATTGTAAATATGAATTTTTCAAATGAAGAATAGTGTATATGATTATTGGTTCAACTTTTCTTGACCATACATTTACGACGATACGTTGACCGGTGAACGTTACTTACGTTTTTTAGAAAAGTTAAATTTAGATACTTGCGCATCAATGGTAAACCAACCAATAGTTCCAACATGACTTTCATTATGACACTCCCCCTCATAATGAAATAACTGTTAAAAATTATTTATATCTTCTTCTTCTTCTAGTGCAGATCCATTAATGGATGTTTGCTATAACATTTTCCATTGCTTCTCTGTTCCGGGCGGTGTGTATTAACGAGTTTATTCATATCGACTTATTTATATCATAATTATGCAAACTCAGGGATTGGAAGAGGTTGACCAATTGCATGGGCCTCCTCGATCACCTGGTCAGGTCTATCAATTTTAGATTTTTTTATGCGTAATCGTTAACAAGGTTTACAAAAGAACTTATGAATAAAGAGAGGCACTCTTTTAATAAAATAAAACGCGCAACTCTATTTATGCCATGATTTAATTCAAATCGGCCAGTGTGCGCCGGCTCTTCGTTGTCGTAACTTTTTAATAATTTCAGCAATCTGACTCGCCGATTCTGGCTGGAGACACAGGCCGCCGGATTTGCACATCAGTTTGGTGTAGTCCCGGCATTAGACCTTCTGTGCATGTTGTCGCTCATACTCTATCTTTTTCATCTCTGCAACTAATCGACTTTTCGGTGTTAAGGTCTAAAGATTATGTTGGATATTATTTTCAGAATTCAGAATTATTTTTTATTAAATTATTTTTTTGCTTTTTTTACATTATATGTACGAGATTTTTCAGTTTTTGACATTAATTCTGGAATTTTCAAGGCTTTATTTAGATCTCTTAGAGAAAATGGCTCTGGAGCATGTGCTAAAAATTTGAAGTTTTTGACGACAATAAAGTCATAAAGCTGAAAAAGCCCTATAATCCAATCATACAGGGTGGCTCATTAGTGCGAGGAAGTCCAATATCGACGTCGTGGTCGAAGATATGAAAAAATAGTTTTATAAAGGTGTATATACTAAAAATATTTTTTGTATATGGAGTGGACCAAGAAAAAGTTATGATAAAGTGTTATGTTCTTTTAACTTGCATCCCCCATTTTTCTGTATATATTTGGATTCAGCACAAAATTCTGCATTTAGTAGGCTATTTTTTATTTCCTGCACTATGCACTGTTGCCATTCTATTTCTTATTTACTGAAACTTTGTTAAAAACACTATATCCAAAAATTGGTAAAAAACTAGAGTGAATTAAACTTTATTAATAATTAGCTATAAATTCCTGAACACCAAGGATATCCGAATAAATCTGCGAAGGAAAATTTACATTACCTTATACCCCCACACATTATAATTTTTATGGTGTCGCCAATATCCCAATATTTAGAATGCTATATCTTCATTTCTTTTAAATGCAACACCCTGTATATTATATTCATTTTAGATGCAGAATTATAAAGTGAAAAATTTTTGTATATAAGTGTTCATAAATTTTCGCAGATATTCATGGTATATTACCTGGTACTTTATCATTGAAAACCGAATATCTGCAAAATCGCTGAAAATTTAGGAATACTTTAAATACAAAAAATGTTCATTTTTTAATTTGCATCTAAACGAAAAGTAATATACAGGTTGTAACGTTTTTAGTTCGTTACATGTCTTTTATATATATGATGTCTGGCGTATCGTCACCGTATTCCGTATCATTCTGGCCTGATAATTTATTTGACACGCTTGGCGTATTTTTAACGTTCTCTAGTCCACCACCCTGTTATCGTTTCACCGCTTCTGTGTAGGGCTGTCAACATCGTTTCAAGGCCGTCTCTCTGCGCTGAAAGGCTGACGCTCACTAGACGGAAGCGCGCCGGAGCGCACGGTAGCGCGGCGAAAAGGAATTTTTATAATACATAGTTTTAAATCGTTTCGCTGCCGACCGCTGCGTTTCCGCCAAGTGAGCGCTCTCCCATTTAAAACTATGTATTATAAAAATTCCTTTTCGCCGCGCTGCCTTGCGCTCCGTCGCGCTTCCGTCTAGTGAGCGTCAGGCTTTAATCTCACTTTTGTTTTGCCGCTCTGTTGCCATCAGCAACCCGGCTTTTAGAAATGGTAATTTAAATCTTGCTATATAATCTGAATCAGCTGCTATTTCGAAGCTACAGGTAAAGATGAGATATTATCTTTTATAGATTCGATATTATTATTGAGTATTTCTGGGTAGAGTTTTGGATTGGCCCAACTCGTATTTGGTGTTTGATGGCACGTTAGTTTTCTTTTATCCTCCAGAATGTTAAATGGAAGAAAGTACACCTTCTTTGTTTATTATTGAGCCCTCGGAAGTATTTCGAGGTAGGTTTATTGTATTTATTACACCTTGGTAGGTTTTAAACATGAGTTTCGTATTTTAAGGGTCCAAGCACAGAATATCTAGCTACGCAACAGAAAAATACTCGAAATGAAAGAGCTAAAATTGCACAAATAGAATACTAGATGGCGCGACAATATCATAATCAGAATATAATTAGAAATTTTGAACTTTCGGTTTTGGATCGACGGCTCGTCGACGGCCTTATAGCTCGGCTAAATATGCACAGTTGCCAGATTCAAAAAGACGTGAATTGGCATCCCATTCTTTTTATTGTGTATAATGCAGTATGTGTTTCTTTCTATTCTTCTTTTCTTGTCAAATACACTTATATTAATTATTCCTTTGGCTATTAAAATAGTTTTAAGTATATTATTACAAAACATATACATTTTTAATATACACTATACCTTATAATGTTAACTAAGAAAATACCTTTAATTACCTTTAAAATTAATAATATACAGGGCGATTGATAGTGATATTTATTAATGCTGGAACGTTAGTAATGAAATATAAGTTTAATAATAATGGAAATAATTTATTAAAATGCAGTACAAAAAATGTTAACTGACTAAAAAATACTATAATAACAAATTTCTTCCGTTTGCCACGTTATTTATATCGACCTAGGTAGATTTTAAAATCGACCTAGGTAGATTTTAAAAAAGTGACACAGGTACAATTAATAATATATTAGTTCGGCATAAAAGTTGCTGTCACGACATCGAACAATAAATTAAAATTCGTAAAATAAATTAAAATTATTAATTAAACAAATCTTTATAAAGAAACGCAAGTATATCAAATTTGGGCCCAATCGAACTCCAGGAAATGATATCATAATAGTGTACTATATTATGGTACCACTCGATATACTTTAAGGTACCATAATATTGCAATGTCACCGAAGATCCGTAGTATACCAAATTTAAGAACAATCGAACGCCATGAAATGGTATCGTAATATGGTACTATATTAAGGTACCGCTTTATATACATCATAGTTCAATCATATTACAATGTAACCGAAGATACGTAGTATACCAAGTATGAGCCCAATCGAACGCCAGGAAATGGTATCGTAATATGGTACTATATTAAGGTACCACTTTATATGCATCATAGTACCATCATATTACAATGTCACCGAAAATGCGTAGTATCCCAAGTTTAAGCCCAATCGAACGCCATGTACGTAATATAGTACTATATTATGGTACCAGTTGATATGCTTCATGGTACCATAATAATGCAATGTCATCAGAAATACGCAAGTATATATCAAATATGAGCTCAATCGAACGCCAGGAAATGGTATTGAAATATGGTACTATATTAAGGTACCACTTTATATGCATCATAGTACCATCATATTACAATGTAACCGAAGATACGTAGTATAACAAGTTTAAGTCCAATCGAACGCCAGGAAATGGTATCGTAATATGGTACTATATTATGGTACCTCTTATTATGCTCCATGGTACCATAATATTACAATATCACCGAAGATAAGTAGAATCCCAAATTTAAGCCCAATCGAACGCTATGTACATAATATGGTACTATATTATGGTACCAGATGATATGCATCATAGTACCATCATATTACAATGTCACCGCAAATACGTAGTATACCAAGTTTAAGCCCTATTGCCGCCATGTACCTAATATTGCTATGTCATCAAATATGGTACTATAGAAGGTACCACTTTATATGCTCTATGGTACCATGGTATTACAATGTCACTGAAGATATAGTATACCAAGTTTAAGCCCAATCGAACGCCATGTATCGTAATATAGTACTATATTATGGTATCACTTGATATGCTTCTGAAAAAACGGCGTCCAATTGGCTGGAAAAGAACGATCGCTGACATTTCCCATATAAATCTACATATAAAATGACAGTGATATTCATTTCATAGCTATCGTTAACGCCGTTTTTTCCCGATTATACAATATGAACTTGGTATGAACACAATCGAACGTCAGGAAGTGGTATCATAATAGTAGAACAATACTTATTATATTGTCGCCGAATTACAATGAAAATTCAGGATTCAATTATACAATCAAACGTCAGGAAGTGATTGTAATTTAGCTCATAAGATCTATTTTAATATGTTTAAATGATGTAGCAAATTTGAAGGTAGGCTTTATCAGGAAGTATTACGATATGAATTACACAATGGCAACACTGCACAAAATTCTTTTAAATTTTGTTTGTAGAAAACTGTTTTCTTTTAAATTTATTGCCCTCTATTATGTAGTAGCGAAACTACCACATCAAAATATCTGATTTGGAGACAGACTTTTAAAGCCTGTCTCCTTTTGCTACATACAGTTTTATACATGTAACGAGGCTTCTGTTGCGTAGCTAGATATTCTGTGGTCCAAGGTACGGATAGTGTTCCAAGGTACGGACATTATCCTATGGACAGGTGTCCTATGTATATGTAGTGATTCCTATGGACAGGTGTCCTATGGACGGATGTCCTATGTACGGATGGTTTGTCTTATGTTTGGATTGCCACAGTATGGATGTAGCGTAAGCCCCATGCTGCTTAGCTCTTATTCTTAAGCCTAGTCGACAGTTACGGCTATATTGGTTCATGGTGTCCTCAGTCTGACCCTTTTCCTTGTATTGGACATCAGTGAAGCCGAGAGACAGTGCAGAGATACAAGCCCTACTCATGCTGTTCTGTTTGAAGCAGGATTGTCTAAAGAACAAGCAGCTAAGTTTAATTATAATTTCATCTCGAATAATTTGCTGATAGTGGTTATTATAATATCTATGTCAATTTATTGTTTACAAATCTGGTTAGATCTTTAGTTTTGTTATGAACATATCTTGTAATAGTATTACTTTCTATAAATATTATTATTGCGCTATTTTAACAGATGAATAACCAAACATAGATTCTAGAATCTACTGCTTGCAACACCTCAGATTCAACATCGTATAAAATTTAACAAATTAAATAAATTAATGCTACCTTTCATATATCTTCTACAACTTTACACGCATTGTCTTTTTCCATAGTCTTTTACATAGAGCATATTTAATACTATTTTTAACATAACTTTACTCGACATATAACAACTATAATTATTAAAATTGTACAATGCTATTTATCATCAGAATCCATCATGAATAAATATGGTCATTAGTTTTAAGTAATATACAACTGTTTTCTTTCTCTGTTCATGCCTGGCGCCCAATATTTCTATTTTTGATTTTTTATTGTTAATTAGTTCTTCTCCAGTGAAATACCTTATCCACGACTGCACTACCGATGAAAAGCTGCCGTTCGCAGTGGTAATGTTTAAAAAACGTTATAAGAACGTGAATAAGTATTGGTAAAATCTGCACCATCATTGAACAAAAATTTGCTAGTACCGGAAGTACCGAAAAAAAAACTGGAAGTCCGGGTTTCTTAGAGTCATAGTATTGAAATTACCGGTTCCGAAAAACAGCTCCGGTTCCGGAAACGCAATAACATACCATAACCAAAGCCATTACTGTGAATTGCTCTGTGGTGGGTCTTAAATAAGTGCAAATATTTTTAGAGGTAATATATTTTAGCCCTATAAATATGTGGATTTTTCTGCGCATTCTTTTTTTGAAAAAAATTTGGAATTTTTTTTAGTTTTTAGTTGAAAAACATAATTTCTTGATAATATGGTAACTAGGGTTCCGGAAATTCTCGGTTCTTTTGAGATATCAAAGAACTGGGACTCGAAATTATTAATTCCCGGTTCTTTCGGTACCTTCGGGACACGGTAACAATAACTAAAAAAATATTCTTTTTTTACATGAGAAAGTAGTGATGCTATTTCTCATTGTTCTTGCTTCCTTTCCGTTTTGAAATTTCTGTAATGTTTATTAGCAATTATTGAAGTACAATGTGTTGTTCAATCTATTAGTTATCAAATGACAATCACCTAACCAATATATTACTACAAAACAAACACATTAATGTTAAAATTAAACTTGTTTTAAATTAAAAAAAAGTTGTAGAAAATCCCTGATATAGATAATGATATAAAAATATGTCATTATATATTTTTTTCCGCATTTCTTACCATCAGAAGATTTTCAGATACAGGAGAATTGTTACTTACACGATATGTGAAAATATTCTGTTTTCAAGCAAATTTTTACTCCATGATTAATTTTTTTTATTTTATTTTATTGTGAACTCATATTTTCCTAAATACATCTATGTGAAACTATGGCGAGTACCACGACTGTACTTTGCCTAGTTATAGACCACGACTATACAGCTACATCAGTGGTCACGAGACGCGAGAACAAGGTCATATAAAGTGGCAGAAAAAGAACAAAGGATTTGACAAAGAGTCAAGCTACTAGTTTCCTTATACTATGCTTAAAGCTGCTAAACTGGTTATAGTCTTGACGCACATGCTCGTGGGTGCTCCGCACCCATTCTTTTCTTCCCGTGGGTACTGGAGCACCCGAGTACCCACGCAATCGGCGCCTCTGACATCGATTGAAATTTTCAGAGGTGCGGTTTCACACATCATCATAGTTGATCGCCAACCTCCAAAGGAAGACGGCGACCTAACAAGAAGAATAGTATTCTACAATTGTGTAAAATATTATCCATTTACTATCTTTCAATACGTTAAACGGAACTGAAACTCGTTATAAGCATTTCTAATTACTTAATCGGAAATTAACATACACCCTTATCTCTTTTG
The DNA here is from genome assembly GCF_002938485.1 of Sitophilus oryzae. Classification (NCBI taxonomy): domain Eukaryota; kingdom Metazoa; phylum Arthropoda; class Insecta; order Coleoptera; family Curculionidae; genus Sitophilus; species Sitophilus oryzae. The sequence goes on along the minus strand of NW_022145686.1, from coordinate 939,435 downwards.
TTCTTTCAACACTACAACATTTGCTTATTTTTTATCTATAAAAATTGAAAATTTTACACACTTAAGTAATTTCATGTACAGGGTGAGTCAACGATAGAGTAAAGTCCATTATTTCATTTGTTTCGAGGTTTACAAAAAAATATTAAATATAAAAGTTATAGGGACGGTTAGGATACACATTTTAAAATTATTATAGAGTATACACGGTGCTTCAAAAAAGTGTGACGAATATAACATATGTTTATTTAAATGGAACACCCTATTTTTTATTTCATTTTTAGATTCTGCGTGAAATTCCATAACTTTTTTGTATATAATGTTATATACCTAAAATTAATAGTTTCTGTAATATTTAAATTTGTTTAAACAAATGCTAGATTGCAGTGTGATAAAAAAATTGTCAGTAATGGCATTGTTTCTCAAGTTGGAGAACCAAAATTTGGTAGGAGAATTTAATAGAGATATAGAAAAAGACCTATGTAAAGATATTTTAGTTAGATGCTACAGGGTGTTCAAAATATATGTATGAATTTCAACTACTTAAAATTAAGAAATTTCAAATTTTTTAAATGGTACACCCTATATATTATCATTTTTTCTGATAGATTTTACAAAACTCTTCAACTTTTTAATACAATTACGCTATAACATCATAGTTACCATGACAAAAAGTAATAATTATCAAAATTTCTTGTCTGTTAAGCAAGTTAAGAACAAAATTTGAATTTTAGTTTAATATGTTGTAGTAAGTATAAATTGTAGAGATAATAGTTAAAGATTTTCCTGAACTGAATTAGTCAATGTGACTGATATACACGAACAAGCCAAGAAAAAAATATTTTTTGGTTCAGTACTATATATTATACAGGGTGTCTCACCGTAGACGTTCGTTAGAAGTTTTTGAGGTTAGGAAAAACTTAGAAGTCTGAAATTTTGAGACTTAGGGTTATTTAAAAGTTCCTTTAATTTAAAAATATTTTCAAGGTCACACCACTTCCGGTTATACCGGAAGTCGCCATTAACTTCCTTATTTTAAATGGAACACCGTGTATATTATTCTACTTTTGGATTTCTAAGAAAATTTTATGATGAGTTTCATTAGGTTTCCCTATACCTATTTTCAACTGTTTCTCAGATATCTTGATTTATTTGAAAATTTTGACAGATTTACCCCTATATTTAACAGTGGATCTTTTACTCATTTTGAATCGGTGATAAACGCTTCTGCTGTAAACCGAAGCAGAGGACTAATACTTTCTAAGTCCATATTGGCAACTAATTTATTGAATACAGGGTGTCCAAAATTTGATAACTGATTAGATTATTTTCAAACTCAAAAAAAATCATTTTTTCAAATAAGACACCCTGTATATTTTTCGATAGTTGGATGCAGAATTCAATTCTGCATCGATTTGCTATAACTTACCCTATATCCATTTTCAACGGTTTTCTTGTTAATCCGTATTTTTTACTTTAATTAAATTTTTGGCAGAATCGACAATATGCACCAGCAGTTGACATTAATGTTTCGAGATCTCTGGATTGGTCCACAAGGACCCTGGAACTGGCCGCCACGGTCACCCGATTTAACGCCCCTCAATTTTTACCTCTGGGGGCGTATAAAAGAGCTGGTGTACTCTACGTCTGTACGTACTAGGGACCGAGTCTTATTAAACCGTGTTAACCATGTGTTTACTTAATCTATGCCTAGACAAAATCCGGAGGTCTGTTTGAGAGTGCATCGCAGAGCTTTCAATGTTTCAACCAAATTAGCGGTCACTTTGAACAATAATTTTTGTAATTATTGTGTTTACTTTTTTTATTACGGTAGGGTATTATCACTACACTAACGTCTAGTGATAATAATTAATGCCTCACCGTTACTGTTATACGTTTGTTTTGTTATGTTATGTTATATTTTATATGATTTCACTTTTGTTTTGTTCCTGTTTTGTTCGTATGTTCTAATTACATTCAATTTCGTTACTTTAATATAATTATTTTATTTTAAAAAACGCACAAACGATATTGTCGATTCTGCCAAAAATTGAATTAAAATAAAAAATAAGGATTAACAAGAAAACCGTTGAAAAGGGGTATAGGGAAAGTTATAGCAAATCGATGCAGAATTGAATTCTGCATCAAACTATCAAAAAATATGCAGGGTATCTCATTTGAAAAAATGAACTTTTTTGAGTTTGAAAATAATCTAATCAGTTATCAAATGTTGGACACCCTGTATGCGATAAATTAGTTGTCAATATGGACTTCGAAAGTATTAGTCCTCTGCTCCAGTTTACCGCAGAAGCGTTTATCACCAATTCAAAATGAGTAAAAGACCCACTGTTAAAAATAGGGGTAAATCTGTAAAAATTTTCATATATATCAAGATATCTGAGAAACAGTTGAAAATAGGTATAGGGAAATTTAATGAAACTCGTCATAAAATTTCCTTAGAAATCCAAAAATAAAATAATATACAGGGTGTTCCATTTAAAATAAGGAAGTTACTGGCGACTTCCGGGGTAACCGGAAGTGGTATGACTTTGAAAATATTTTTAAATGAAAGGAAATTTTAAAAAACCCTACGTTCCAAAATTTTAAACTTCTAAGTTTTTCCTAACTTCAAAAACTTCTAACGAACGGCTACGGTGAGAAACTCTGTATAGTGCTTTGCTAAGTAGTATAAGAATAGATGTAGATTATCAAGAAAATATCTTCAGTGTGTAATGGCAGTAGTAATATTGGCTTTACCAAATGAATTATAAACCAGAATTACTACGAGAAAAAAACTTTACTGTATGTCGAAAAGAATTCCTATATTTGTAGTCTTCAACAATTAGATAATCTAGTATTACCTTAATCTGTGGCTATTCGCCCCGACGCACAGTGCTTCGTCCCATGGACAAAAATCAAAAAATAAGTTAAAATTTACTAATATCTGAATATATAATTTTATACTTATAGCAATGTTCAACCATCCTGTATATTATTTTTCATAAACAGCGTTTTTGTTAGCAAATATTTTCACTAAAAATAAATTTTGCGATCATTATCTCATTAGTGAAAAGAATAACATTCATAGTAGTTCTGTATATTATGAAGTTAAACGGGTATGTACTTAATTGAAAGCCACTATGGATATTGTTAAACAAGGTATGTACTTTAAATTTATTTCTAAACAAGTTCGTGATTGTTTAGTTCTTATTTATTTTTTAAGATGATTCTTAAATGGGTATAAAAATTTTACGTTTTCAAACTTCAAAAAGGCATTTAAAAAAAACATATCAAAACATATCGTATTTATTGAATATTTTTGTTCCCATATTCATACACTTTTAATTTTTGTATAGTTCACCTGCGTCTGCTTGCGACGAACTTTATTTTATAATACTTTTCAGATGGAGTAAAATTGATAAGCAATGCCGATCTGGCTAATACTTGGCTTGATCATAAAGACAAGAACTCAAAATTATTTGTATTTCAAAAAATATGTTCTTATTAGATATTGATGAACCTTCCAGTCAAATGAGACACCACTGGTGCCTGAAAAAGTCCACTATGTTGGAGCGAAACGTCGCATAAAAAAAGTGTCCATCTTTCAATTTATTATATAATCTCATACCCAAGAAAAGGAAAAAATAATATATGGATATGCTGTATTAAAGAGGTAACTATTAACATCCGAACCCCTCATAGCGACAAAATGAACAGTAACAACGCGAAAAAGTAACATATTAGAAAATGATGTACAGAAATATCTTATATGTGAGGATACTTCATCTACCTGATTTGGATACTATAAATTTGGAAGATTCTGTCAGCAGTAATTCTTCTGAATCAAAGTAGTTACGATCTATGCATTTTGTTGTCCTAAAGTAAATTTATAGTATCTTAAGTTTTTTTTTTAATTAAATATAACATTAATGTTTCTTTTTCATTAAACAAAAACATTTTTATCTTATCTTACGTATTAGGCTTATATTGTAGGAATCATGTTCTAATGTTATTTCAATTCTTTTTTATCACAGGAATTTATTTAATACTTACACCGTTTTCATACTATAAATTATTATTTGCTTAGATGGAACACAGCTCCAATATTTTTATTATTTATAAGATTTTTTTTCATAAACGTGGGACTAAGAACATCATCATTTAGTACAATGAGAGTACTCATCATTTGTGTCAAATAAACCTAGTTTGAATAAATTGCTTACAATAAAAGAGAAGTTTTGGATTTTTGTCCTCTAGAGCCATATGTTCGAAGCACTGTGCGACGCGCGACGGAAAATCCAAGTGTCCTTTCATAATATGGAAATACATACACCAAGAAATTTACGACTGCGATTTTAGTTTATTTGAGTAAAGTTAATTAATTTTAACTAATACCAGCAATAATTGTAACTAATTATTAAGCGACTTGTTAAAGATAAGTAATAAATAGTTTGTTTTGTCATGGCAACTATGATTTTATAGGGTAATTGTATTAAAAATTTGGGTAAAAATAGAAAATATTCGAATAAATCGCAAACTATTAAAAATAGGTATATGACATACTTAATAAAAGTTGAAGAGTTTTGTAAAATCTATCAGAAAAAATGATAATATATAGGGTGTCCCATTTAAAAAATTTGAGATTTTTTAATTTTAAGTAGTTGAAATTCATAACTATATATTGAACACCCTGTATCGTTTAACTAAAATATCTTTATATATATCTTTTTTTTCATCTCTATTAAATTCTCCTACCAAATTTTGGTTCTCCAACTTCAGAAACAATGCCATTACTGACAATTTTTTTATCACACTGCAATCTAGCATTTGTTTAAACAAATTTATATAATACAGAAACTATTAATTTTAGGTATATAACATTATGTACAAAAAAGTTAAGGAATTTTACGCAGAATCTAAAAATAAAATAAAAAATAGGGTGTTGCAGTTAAAAAATGTTATATCCGCCACACTTTTTTGAAGCACTTTATAATAATTTTAAAATGTGTATCTTAACCTTCCCTACAACTTTTATATTTAAAATTTTTTTGTAAACCTCGAAACAAATGAGATAATGAGCTTTACTCTATCGTTGACTCACCCTGTACAATTTGAGCTTGTAAGAAAAATCAGTTTAGAACACCTACTACCTACTAATTGACATGTCCGAGCATATTTTCAAATAAACAAATATCGTGATTTACTGACTCTATTCCAAGTTAGAAAATCAGCCTGTATATAATTAAATCATGTAATAAAATATTCCAATACTAAAGAAAGTAATTATGAATGGTATTCTCCAGAAATAAACGATGTTTTATAACTTACAGAAAACAACCCCTAGCCAAATAGTCAAAACAATTAACACTTTCATTTTGCACAAGAATTCAAATATTAGGAAAGGCTAATTCAATTCCTTATTTATATAAATTTTGCTATCTAAATCTGATAATATCCCAAGTGTTTATATTCAAAACACTTACATATCTAAGTATATTGATGTAAATATTTTTTAAATAAAAGTTTCCAAAACCAAAAATACATTTTGTTATTTTAAATAGTAACAAATACCTAAATATAAAATTAGAACAATATATACAACAATCCACTCAATAAAATGGGAAGTGAATTGTTTGACGATATCAAGTCCATGATAGGTGGTTCAAGAATATCTCTGACATTATATTTCCGCTCAATGTTACTAAAATATTGTATTGGCGTTGGGACTAATATTCTGTACCATCTTAATCAACATAAATATAGCCAATATATTTAATTTATAATAATATATATATATATATATATATATATATATATATATATATATATATATATATATATATATATATATATATATATATATATATAGCATATATATATATATATATATATATATATATATATATATATATATATATATATATATATATATATATATATATATATATATATATATATATATAAATATAGTCAATATATTTAATTTATGTTAATGATATTGTTACGGACCCGTACCGTGTGAACTCAGCCTTAAGCCTGGCCACTCGCCTACGACCATAGACTTAAAATAAAATATAGACCGAGCATCTCATTCATAAATAGCTGGAACATGCGGTCAGACACTGTCTTGTTATTGTTTTAGGTTTTAACGAGTGCGACACGAGCGATAGATAGGTTGTCTCTGTCGTAACGGTCGTTCCCTGACGACTCTGCCGAGAAACACAACACTGTCTTTCGTTTCTCAAGTACACCTGAACTCTCCGTATCATAGCCGGGTATTTTTTTTATTTTAATGAAGCTATAAGTAAATTAAAAATATATCGTATTTAAACGTTTTTATATTTTATTAAGATTTAGGACAGGTTTTTAAATAAAAGTTTAGAAAAAACAATTTAGAGTCCAAAAAGGATAAAAATAATAAAATACACGTTATAGAAGAAATTTTATAATCGAAATTAGGTAATTTTTGAAATTAATAATAAATTATTAATTTTAGTCAAACATTTACAACCCCTAATATTAATCAAAACAGGATCTATTCCACAGATATAATAGAATCGGCGACAGGGAGAGAAAAAAAAATATGATTGTTGTAATTTTTTTTCTGGTTAAGTGATGTCTTATTATGTAAATTAGAGAAAACATAAATCTGTTCCATTAAAGCAAGGAAGGTGATAGGAAGTGGATAAAATAAAAACTACATTTATTTAACTCGGTACTGTCTTTATTATACCGGGTGCGTCTCAAAAGTGGCTCATCCCCCATAATTTTTTTATATTTTCAAATAAAAAAACAAGATTTAGTATGTTAGTATATGAAATAAATTTGGATTGATTGACGCATTCAATTGTTTTTGGTCACTTCCTGTGTCACCGGAAATGACTATAACTTTTAATTTTTAAACGGCACCCTCGGTATATTTCTACTTTATTCGATAGAAAATGACACTCTGAATAGAATGAAATATCATATGTCAACTTTTGACATTTTCGCATATGGTTTAATTGTAATTGTAACACGCGGTTCATAACGACAATTTGACTCGAAATACCAAGTGTGTGGTATCAATATATTCATAAAAAAATGCTTTTTCCAAATATGCTAATGAGTCACCCTTGTTCCATTTGAAAAAATTGACATATGTATGATTAAAAATATGATTTGTACATCTTTTAACCGGCCTAGACAAGACACGAAACCCATTAGACGATCAAAACTATTTTTCCAAGGCTCCTTGATTAAAACTTAGTGTTTTTAACAACACCATGGCACCCTGGATTGAAATTTATAATACGATTTGTTTTTAAGCGACAATGTCAAAAGTTGACATATGATATGTCATTCTATTCAGAATTCTATTATCATTTTCTATCGAATAAAGTAGAAATATACCGAGGGTGCCTTTAAAAATCAAAAGATGTAATCATTTCGGTGAAACAGAAAGAGACCAAAAACAATTGAATACGTCAATAAATCCTAATTTATGTCATATACCTACTAACATACAAATCTGTTTTTTTATCTGAAAAAATAAAAAAGTTATAGCGGTGAACCACTTTTGAGACGACCCGGTATATTAAAAAATATTGTCTCATAATGTAATATCATATTAAAATTCTTGTATGTTATTTTAGATTCTGAAGATAATTTTAGAATAAACCGGAATATATTTTTAATAAAAACATTATTAATTATTAACAGGGTTATAATTATGATTTTGTTACAATGTAAGTAAGTAAATAATGTAATGTAAGAGAAAAAATTCAGATTTTACATTTTACTAGAATATTATCTAAATAAGCGCCTTTCTACAACAACGCCACTGACTCCCAATGGGTAAATTGAGAGTTGCCTACCGGTCGAAAGTCGTTTCAGGACTTAAATGGATTATTTAAGTCAAATTTCTTGCAAATTTGGCATTAGCGAACCATATTTTATAGTTCTTGAACAGAAAATCTCAATAAAATAAACACTTAAGGACTAGAAGCTAAGAAAATGCGTTAAAACAGCCGGGGACATAGCGGCACCAAAGCTTTACCGCACACGTGCGATGCGTACTACAAGGTAATAAATGAATGAATAGGCTTCCTCGCCTCTAATCGGTGTTGTCATATTGTAAAGAACTTATCCTTTTTAAACAGTATCCGACTTATAATTTAGTAGTATAAGGACTATTTAATACATCTATGGAATATTAAAACCTACTTTATTAAACTGTAGTATTAATATCTCAATATATGTGTGTAACAAGAAAAAAAATATTGATAATATTAAAGACGTGACAACATAGGCTGGATGAGGAAGGCTCGGTCGACTGTACCCAGAAGTAAACATGTATACAAAAAATATTGTTTGACCGCGTTGAGATGTAAATAGTGTAGTCTATATTTTATTTTAAGTCTATGCCTACGACTCATACGCCCAGCGATGCCGACCAGGGTTGCCACAAGAAAATTTTTGATTGTGCAGAACTTGATCATAAAAATGTGTAGCATTGTGTAGCATCCACGTCCAATAACTGTAAACTATCCAATAAGACGCACTTTCGCCAATTTTTAAAGCATGATTACGAGCAATTACGAGTCTAACTTCTAGTCGTTTATATAATACGTTAATATATTAATTTCCTCTCATGCCAGCAAGGATTGCAGTGACGTCAAATATGATGCCGCGAAACTAACGGTTTTAAAGGACAAATTACACCGGTTAATTTTGTTTAACAGTTTTTATAAAAACTGTAAACATTTCAGGATTGTGTAATCGGACAAATATGTCCATAGAAACTGCAGTCCTTGCTGATATGGTAGAAAATGAAATAGGAATTGAATAATATTCACGTATGCAAACGAGTAGAAGTGAGATTGTGAACTACAGTGACGTAATTGTATTAATAATTAATTTGTACGTGTTATCAGGTGTTATGTATTATTTAAGGGATTTAGCAATCCTGTCTATTTACCGCTTTTGGCTCTTGCCTATCGGTCCTTGACTCATGACCCAGTTCATACTCTGACATTTTACTAAACATTTTACCAAAACCAAACCAAACCAAACACCTGAACACTGATGACGGAAAATGATATTTGTTAGTTCAAAATTTAAAGTACATTTGCGGCCGCTTTTCATTTACTAAGTTAAAAGCAAAAAAAAATAAATAATCAGCTTTTGTCAGCTGATTTACTGTTCTGGTATTATTTTTTATACGAAATTTGTAAATTCTCAAAATGTGTAGCTTAGGCGATTGTGGTGTAGCTGTGCATTCATTGAAGCAAATGTGTAGCAAAGTACACAATTGTGTAGCTTGTGACACCGTAATGATTCATTCGAAGATTCGAGAAGAAACGAGTTCCACTGGAATGGAGTAGTACATACGAGAACAATCGAAACCTTCTCTATGCACCTAACGATCTATGGACTATTCTAGAGTTCTTTTAGCTGTAGGTATAAAAGCCGGCGGCTGTGGCCTAGAGAGGGCAGTTATAAATATACCAGTGCAGTTGACTCGCTAAAATTCAAAATAAATTCTTAGTTATAAATCGTTTGTAAATAGTTCTATAAGTCTTTTATCGTTATTGTTTTTGTTAATTAGTGTTAAATAAATAGTGTTGAAATAAATTGTGACTTTCTATCCACACGGAATCGACGAAAAACGTAATTGGTGTCAGGTGTGGGGTGTGTGATAAAATAGGAAAATAAAAAGACAGACAATGGCTCCGAAAAAATTGTTGAAAGACTTGAAAGTGTCGGAATTAAAATGCGTACTGGAAGAGAGGGAATGCGAAACAGATGGAAAGAAAAGCATTTTGCAAGCCAGACTGAGAGACGTTTTGATTGAGGAAGGTGAGGATCCTGACACATTTTGCTTTGAGCTGGAAGGTGACCTTGACTCGTCCTTACAAAAATTAGACGACAACTTGAACAATTTGAATAGTAAAATGATTAACTTGGAAGAGAGTTTGAATGATAAAATTACAGAAAATTCTCAAAAATTAGAAGACAATTTGAAGTGATAAAATTAATATTTTAGAAGATAAGATCGCAGAAAATTCTAGAGATATACAGGCCAGCTTTAATAATAAAATAATTAATTTAGATGAAAAGATAACAGAAATTATAGAGAATTCTACGAAACTACAAGACAAAATAACACAAATTGAGGACGATGTAAACAGAAATATCGAGATTTTGAGAAAAGAAATGGGAAAGGCAAATTCACCAAAATGTCAAGAGACACCGGAAGACACGAAACTAGTCGAAAATAAGTATACCTCAAAGTCAGTTATTAAGCCTCCACAGTTTGACGGAAAAACCGCTTGGGCCAATTATTTTTGCCAGTTTGAAGCCGCTGCGAGAGCGAACGGATGGACAATCGCTGAAAAGGCTACCGCTTTGACTGTTGCACTGCGAGGAGATGCGACTGACATCCTGCAGACACTGTCACCATCGGAACAGGCAGATTATCAGCAATTGGTACGACATTTAGAAATGAGATACGGCCAAGCTCATTTGGAACATGTCTACCATTCCCAGCTCAAAAATCGTGTTCAGCAGCCTAATGAGACCCTAAGAGAATATCAAGCTGAAATAGTCCGCCTTGCTCGCCTTGCGTATCCTGCTATGCCCGAAAATGTTATGAAGCGCTTAACAGTACAGGCTTTTATTGATGGTTTACCTGACAACGAGACAAGGCAAACACTTCTTTTAGCTCATCCAACGCATTTGGGAGATGCCCTAGCACGTGCCCTGGAATTTTGAGGCCGCGAAAGAATGCTCTAGGTCTCTAGGATTTGTACGGGCTGTTGAGGAGTGTTCCGACGATTCCAAAGTGGAAAAGATTGTGCGGAAAGTATATGAGCAAGAAGGGGGAACCGATTTGCTGTTGGAATTGCGGACAGATGGGAAATCGTTGCAAAGAAGAGAAAGAAGTGAAAGTCTTAAGGACGACTGTGGTTGGTGATAGTTGGCAAACCGAAGATCTTGCAAATGACCAAATCAGTGATCCAGAGTTGGGCTTGGTGATTAACTGGAAAAACGCGGACCAGAGGCCAACTTGGGAGGAAGTTTGCAGATATTCGCCGAACGTGAAGTCGTACTGGGCCCAGTGGAATTCCTTGGTAATAGATGACGGGTTACTCCGCCGTGTGATTGAGAGGCTAGAGGGACAAGAAGAGAGAAGGCAGATCGTTATTCCAAAGAAGGGGGTCCCGGAGGTCTTGGAGGAAGTTCACAATGGAACCAGCGGTGGACATCTTGGTGTTACCAAGACACTGCGCAAGCTGCGAGAACGGTTCTATTGGGTGAACTGCAAAGAAGACGTGAGGGCTTGGTGCAAGAAATGTGACGTTTGCGCTGCTATCAATGGTCCACAAAAGCGCGGTAAAGCTCCAATGCGCCAGTACAATGTAGGCAGTCTTTTCGAACGAATAGCGATCGACGTGGCTGGTCCTTTCCCGGAGACGAACGATGGCAACAAATACATTGTGGTAGTAATGGATTACTTCAGCAAATGGGTCGAGGCCTACGCGTTGCCAAATCAAGAAGCGTCCACCATTGCCGATGCCCTTGTTAAAGAATGGATCTGCAGGTTTGGTGTTCCCATGGAGCTTCATTCAGATCAGGGAAGAAACTTTGAGTCCAATCTGTTCCAAGGCGTCTGTGAAGTCCTTAACATCCGCAAGACCAGGACGACTGCTCTACATCCACAATCCGATGGGATGGTTGAACGCATGAACAGAACTATCAACCGTTATCTGGCCAAAGTAGTCTCTGGCCATCAAAGAGACTGGGACAAATTTCTTCACCTGTTCCTGTTGGCCTACCGTTCATCCGTCCAAGAATCTACAGGGCAAACTCCAGCCAGCATCGTTATGGGACGGGAAGTGCGCCTACCTTGTGATCTGAAGTTTGGTTGCCGACCGGGAGAAGATGTCGCTGGAGAAGATTATGTCCACACACTACGTCAAAGGATGAATGACATCCATCAGCGAGTCCGCCTAAATATTCAAAGCGCTAGTGACCGAATGAAGGAGCACTACGACATTCAAGCTAATCATGGAGGATACCAACCAGGGAAGTTGGTGTGGCTATACAACCCGCAGAGACGTCGTGGGTTATCTCCGAAGCTACAATCCTCGTGGAAGGGCCATACGAAGTCATGGATAGGATTAATGACGTCGTATACCGTATCAGAAAATTGCCAAAAGGAAAACCGGGGGTAGTCCATTTCAACCGTTTGAGCCTCTACCAAGGCGAAATAGAAGAGCGTGCTGGGACCGTGAGAACCTGCAGCTTTGATCCCACTGATTCGGAGATGTCCTTTGACGATTTCATGGCCCGATACAACAGCAGTAAGAAGGCTCGCTATGGTGTAACCAAAGAAGAACAACGAGATCCTCGTTTGCTGCTACAACCCAAAGCTGAGATCGGGAGAGAAAACTGTAGACTGCTTTTTCTACCAGACTTCTCAATGTACCAGGGGCCAGCTGTGCAAATACCTTCATTCACCGTGTACATCTCGGGACGAGATGTACCTAAGAAGGGGGCATTGTTACGGACCCGTACCGTGTGAACTCAGCCTTAGGCCTGGCCACTCGCCTATGACTCATACGCCCAGCGATGCCGACGTTCTAAGAACGAATAAGAATTGACTAGCAAATCTGGATTGTCTGTTTCTCTCCTATATAAGCAGACGCCGGGGCATAAGGGAGAGAGAGAGATAAATAACCGATCGACGCGTACAGTTACAATCGCCGCGCTAATTCAAAATAAATTTCTGTTAGATAAATAAATAGATAAATTGTAAATAAGTTATAAATAGTTCTTTAAGTCTTTTAATCGTTATTGTTTTTGTTAATTAGTGTTAAATAAATTGTGTTTAAATAAATTGTGTGTTTAATATTATGTTATGATAGATATTGATCATTTCGATTCCAAATATATCAAGAATCATAGGTACTCATTACTCGTAGCGATTTTTAACAGGAGACCGTTTTACGTAAAAAACGTCGTAAATGTATATTTTTTTAGCCAGAAGTTTTATACAGGTGTGGACGAAAAGTTACAACAACAAGAACCAACAACGCTTTATTGTGCAAAAAGCCAAAACAGCTTCATCGACAAAGCAATCACAAAACAAACAAAAGCACAAAAAAATATATACAAACAACAAAAAATACACACTACAAATCATACAATTCAAAAAAAATTTAGTTTTTTGTTATTATAATTACAAAAAGTACATACATGGACAATTGCAGAATAGTAAGCAGTAAATAGATATAATTTTAAGAGTTATAAAATTTTAAATTTTTTAAATACTTGACCTTTGACCAGTGAAATAACTCTCGAACACTCAGAAATGCTTTTTTGGTTTTAGTACATGTGTATGCTATGATGGTTGACAATCAACTACTGAATTAAATGAATTAGAATAAAAAGTAAAAAAGTATATGTCAGCATAATTGTCTTGGTGGGAACGGCTGTCTCTCTTCTTCTTATTGAAGGATAGGAATCTTCTGATATATTTCCTCCCCCTGTAGATTCAAATCCGAGGGTTACAGTGGGATTTGAACATCTAATGGATTTTCTTGACGTACAGGCTTCTTGTAGACATCTCTTGGTATGAATCTTCTGATTAGATAACAACTAATCAATAAGATTATTGATATATAGATAAAGACTGTCCAGATACTAGGCAATGTTGAAAAATCAGTATTATCTATTTTCGGCTGATTTTGAAGTATTTTTCCTCTTATATCTTGTAATTCGTCTAACTCGATATTTTCCAGTGATATTGTTAGGTCCATATCTTGTGGAGAACTGGTTAGGGTGTTTATCTTAGGGTAGTTAAAACTTTGTTTAGTATATATCTTAGTGTTCTTAACTCTTTAGTTAGGAGTTGAGAGTTCACATCCCTCTGGAATACGAATTATAAGGCTTCCTTTTACTTGGTGGCAGTGTAACTTGATATTTTCTTCATCGTGGATTATAAAAATCCACTGATTTGAATTTTCGATATGTTTGATGATCGGCCGGTTGACGCGAATATTGCGTTTTTGACAAGTGGAAAGGTTTTTTAAGCTCAAAAACTGGACAGTGCAGGGGTTCACTTCTTGGATTTCTTGTAGTTCCACTTCTTTGCATAGGTATTGCTCTTGGAAGATCTTCGCGCAGGAATCGCTCGAGTACGCGTAGTACAATTTATTCATTATTAGAAATTTATTTTTTGGTATTACAGCCTTAAACTGACTTTCTTCCATTATTGGTACTGAATAAATGTGAAATAAGTTAAAATCCGAAGGGCGAATGATGGGTATATTTAAGATGTATGAAATTTTATTTTTAAAAGAATAACTTTCTATTTTAATTAACTTTTCTAATAACAAAACATTTTCATGATCAAGTTCGATAGGTAATAAAAATGTATTTGAGCCACTCTGTATACGTTTCAGTTCTTCCAAGAATTCATATGGTTTAATTATACTCGGGTGCATTATCCCTAGTCTAGCAAATGTAACTGAATTTTCAATATCCTTGTTTAATAGAATAAATAATATTATATATATCTATACTAATATATAAAATCCTTAAGTGACTGACATACTGATTAATCACGATCCTGCTCAAACCACTCAACGTAAGAAGCTCAATTTTGGCAAACAGGTTGATTCTAGGGTGTAGAGGTTCGATAAGAAGGGATTCTTCGAAATTCCAGTTCCGAGAGGGTGAAACCACCCCTCAAATATTTCAATATTTTTTATTTAAAAAACGGTCAAGTTTCCGAAAAAACGCTTAAACACGTATATTTTATTTTGTTTTTTTAAATATTTTAAGATTTTTTAAAAATGTATATAGGGTGTTTCGAAAAATCTGGTCATTGATTAATCACGATCCTGCTTAAAGCGCTTGACGTAAAAAGCTGATTTTTGGAAAACAGATTGACTTTAGGGTGTAGAGGTTCGATAAGAAGGGATTTTTCGAAACTCGAATTCTAAGGGGGTGAAACTATCCCTCAAATATTAAAATATTTTTTATTTAAAAACCGGTGAGTGTTTCGGAAAAACTCTTAAACTTGACTGTGGTGTGTAGAGGTTCGATAAGGAGGGGTTTCTCGAATCTCAAATTCCAAGAGGATGAAAATGCCCCTCAAATATTACAATATTTGTTATTTAAAAAACGGTTAGTCTTTCGAGAAAACGCTTGGACAAGCATCATTTATTTGTTTTTTTTACATATTTTGAAATTTCTTAAAAAATCATACAGGGTGTTCCAAAAAGTTGGATAATTTCTTAACCACGATTCTGCTTAAACTGCTTGACGTAAAAAGCTTATTTTTGGCAAACGGATTTTTCGAAAGTCAAATTCCAACGAGATGAAACTACCCCTCAAATATAACCAAGTTATATAATAATATCGCCATATTGTATTTTCTCATGCTGACATAAATGTGAGAACATTTTATGCAGTTTGTATGTTAATGGAAATTCTTGCTTTGCTTTATCATCACCATTACAAATGATTAATTCGACGCGAACGAAGTCGCTGGTACACGCTAGTAGTTCTATAATTTGATTTAAAACATCTTTTATAAACATAGAATTTTCGCAGTGAACTGTTCTGTTCCATTTATTATAAATGCAATTTGTTCTAATTTAGATTGAAGCAATTTTTCGTTATGCATTATATTTTTTAATGTATTGTTAAAATTATCGATTAATTTTATAGATAGCGAATTTTGCATTTTAATTGTTTCTGATAATTTATTTTGATTGTTTTGAAGTTGTAATATTAGTTTTTCATATCGTTCACCATAACTAGCATCTAGATTACCACTGATAGCTTTGAAAATAGATCCCAAACCATTTATTAGTCCACGTTTTTTCCTTGGAGAATATGGAACTAATTCAGATCATTTATCACTTAATTTGTTTTCAATAAAATTTAAGACTTTTATGTAATTGGAGGAATCGTTTAAATACATTGTATGTTTGCTAATTTGAAGTTTTCTATTTTCAAATTGTGACTTTAACTTATCAATTTCTTCAATAAGAGGCTGAAGATCGTAAAAATGTATTAATTTATAATAATTTTGTGTAAGCTTAGCCGTTCCGATTTTTGCTGGATATATGCCGGGGTTGTTCACTAAGTTCTTGATTTCTATTTTATCTTTCACCCCCAGAATTACGGGTATGCTGAAAATAAATATTATCAGTCATTTAGGGTTTAAATTTAAAAGATTTTTTGATAGGACGTTTTAAGTTGTCCATGTGAATTTTATCTTGAGCGTCAGTAGAGACCGTTTTGTGCTTAGTATTAATCTGCTTTAATTTTATTTTCTTGCCAAACTTATTGGCAGTTTTTTGTCTGGTGTGTTTTTTGACAAATACTTGTTCAGTGTCATTGAACATATCCGGATCGTCACGGGTTTCGTTTATTTTATTTATTCGTTTTTCTTTTTCGTTTACTAGATTTTCATTTATTTTTGAGTATAACAATCGCGATCGTTTTTTATGATCATTGACATAGTCGTTAATTAATATTTTATCGATATCTAAATTAAAAGGGCTATTTTCTGTAATATGTCCATTTATGATATCTATAGGTGTGAGTTTTGTGACAGAATGAAGCGAATTATTATACGCTAAAATGGCATATACAATTTTGTGTGATATTGGTGTTTTTAAGAAACCTCTTGTGTTAAGTAATCTAACGTGCTCGATCAAGGTTGAATGGAACCTTTCGATTGAACCTTGAGATTGGGGGTGGTTAACTGAACAAAAATGCATTTTTATTTTGTGTAAAGCTAGTAGCTCTGAGAGAACTGAGTTTTTAAACTCGGTACCATTGTCCGTTATGATTTGATCTGGAACTCCGTGATGAGAAAAGAATTGTATAAGATTATTTACGATTTCCGTACTGCAAAGTGAATTGAGATGATATGCTTGAGCATATTTCGAAAAACTATCGATAATTGTTAAACATTTATTTTGTTCAAGTGTAAAAGTGTCCATATGGAGGATTTGGAAGGGTTTTGTTGCAGTAGTTGTAATGTTCATCTGTATTTTTATAGGGTGTCCCTCATATTTGCTTTGTTGACAAATTTCGCAATCATTGATGAAAGTTTGGATGGATTTTTCATAAAGGGCCAATAATATTTTTCTTTTATTCTATTGTAAGTTTCATCGATTCCTCGATGATTTGACTTACTTTCATGGTAATTTTGGATTATTTCCTTCAGGTCATCGTTGTTAGTTACATCGATTAATTTTTTAGTGCATTTTTTGAGTTTTAGTGCAGAGTGTTTGAAATAATTTTGAAGAGTGTTTGAAAAGGGTTCATACAGGTCAGGGTTTTCGAAATATAAATAATATAATGTATCAGGATTTATGTAGGTTTTGACAAAATCGATTATATCTTTTTCTAAATTATTTTGTGATAGTTGCAAAATAATACTTTTCTTTTTTCCAAATAAACTTTTTGTTTTAGGATTTGCTGGTGAGTGTAATACTGAGCTAATAAATATTTGATTTGCCCCGTAATTAACAGCAGTTGCTATTATTGGTATACCGAAGATAGGATGATTTTCCGCGTTAGAATGGATTGTCTGATCGCATTTTCATATTTCTCACGGTGACGGTCAAGGTCGGGTTCAACGTGCATAGAGTTGTCGTCGTTAGGTGGATCACTTATGTTAGGCAGATTTTCGCTGTAAAAATATAAAGGCGATTTCTCAGTATTATTATTAGTGCTGGGTGGATTTTGAGTAAATAAATTTAGATCGATATTTTCGATTTCATTTCTATCGATAGGCTCGGACTTCGATAGGCTCGGACAAGTCTAACACAATACTGTTAGTTGTACTATTCAAAATAGTTGTTATGGCTTCGCCATTATAAGCCATTGTTAAACTCTCAGGAATTTCACAATTTTGAATTTTTGTGTGAGGAATTATAACTTCGCCATTTTGAATAGAAGTTCTAACTTTAATGAGTTGTTGTGATCTCGGTGAAACATTTATAGAATATACTGGATTTTGAGTTCCGTGAAAAAACAGTTTAATTTTTGCATATGGTGTTAGTAAATATCCATCTTTAAAATTAATGTTGGCTTGTAAAAATTTAAGAATGTCAAGTCCAATAAGCCCATTAAAAACATTATGGAATTTAAATAAGTAGAATTTAAGATATTTTGCTTTCGGTAAATTAAAAATTTGAGATGCTGGAATTTCAGCGCTGTATTTATGTGATGATTTTTGAAATACTGTAGTTACGATAAACGGATCTGGTTTTATTGAATTTGGGAAAAATTTATTAGCGATTTGTGGATCGATAAATGATTTGGTCGATGCAGAATCGATCAATAATTTTATATTATATTCAGGAAAAATTAAATATGCTAATTCACTTGAATTTGTTGTGTTTAATGAAATTATTTGCGGTGTTATGTGTTTTGCTTGGGAGTAGGAGTTTCGAGAAAATTTTGTCTGTCAACATTCGACTCAATATCTGTCTGTATTTCGGTTTCATTGATATCTTGATAACTGAGATTAAATTCCTCGTAATCTTGAGGCTCAGAGTATTCAATATTTTGATCATATGTCTCTTCTTGATTTGCCTCTGTATTGAAAAGTTCTTCGACAATCATATTTGGATTTTTACCAACGTTACTAAAATAATTACGAATTTGATTTTGGTTAGAAAAATTATTTCTATATTGGTTTGATGTTGACGGACCCGCTCTATTTAGGTTTCTAGTGTTTCTAGTAGAGACACTCATAGGTTTAGGTGGTGGGAATTTTTGTCCAGGATTAGGTTTAAATACATTAACATTTGAAGGTGTTTTAAAAACTTGGGAGTTAGTAAAAAATTTCGGTTGTTGATAGTTAGGGTTAGGCGTTAGGCTTTATATTTATAGGTTAGAAAAACTGCTAGGAAAAGTATTTTGTCTAAATTGATTATTTTGAGTATGCGAATTTAAAGGTAAATTCTGAGAAGAACCGAAATTAGATCGCGGTACTTCTGGCATTTGTGGTCTAAATTGTTGTATTTGTGCCACAGGTGGCCTAAATGTATTTTTGTTACTAGAAAAATTTTGAAAATAATGAATATTATCTTCAGAAGTTACGCATTGTAAAGCTTCTTCCAAAGTACTAGGTTTCATGCAACGTATAGTAGTTCCCAAAGGTTCTCGTAAGCGAGACAAGAAAGTTTTTAGAGCTATATCCTGATATAAATTTTTCTTTAAGTTATTTGCCTCAGTAGTCGATTCGTGAATATCAACATAACTACATAGCAGATTTAAGATATTTAAACATTTATCTAAAAATTGCTGTGGTTTTTCATTTGGCGATTGCCTTAACATTACTAGATCTCTATTGAGACAACACTCATCTCTCTGATCAGCAAAGTTTCTGGTTAAAACACTTTTTAAATCTTCCCATGTGGCTGTATTATGAATGCTTACAACTATTTTTGCGTTTCCCTTAAGCTTAGAAATTATAGAGTTCATTAAATAAGTATTTTCAAATTTATTTGGATTACTACGGTCATAAAAATTATTTATTAACGATTCGCTTAGAGAAATATACCTATTTAATTCATTGGGATTGCCGTCGAATTCAGGCAGACAATTTAAATATTCAGCTTTGAAAGTTTGTGTCATCTTCTTTATATTTGAATTTAAATTTCTTTGTAAAATTTCGTTAATTGGTTGAGAGTCAGTTGAAGGTTTGTTAAAACTTAATTTTTCAAAAATTTCAGAAAGTTCTTCCATAAATTGTACTTACAGTATGATGAGAGCGATTCTGAGCATCCTTTTTTATGAAGAAATTCACCAGGTCTGCAATGTAGTCTTCGCTGATGGTTTCTTCGCAAATTTGGACAATGTTGTTCCAAACTTCGATGTTCTGCTTGAGCGAATTGTGTATTGGTCCAATACGAGGTCGGTTTCTTGATTTTTGAAGAGCCGCCAGTACACTTTCCACTTTTCGCGAACAACTGTCTAGGATCTGTTCACAGTCAAACGAAAATTCACGTTCGATACGGGAATTCTGTGTATCCTACCCGACTGCGCCAAATAACTCTCGAACACTCAGAAATGCTTTTTTAAAAATTTATTTATTACAAAAAAAATTGGTTTTAGTACATGTGTATGCTATGATGGTTGACAATCAACTACTGAATTAAATTAATTAGAATAAAAAGTAAAAAAGTATATGTCAGCATAATTGTCTTGGTGGGAACGGTTGTCTCTCTTCTTCTTATTGAAGGATAGGAATCTTCTGATATATTTAGTGTGTGAGATGATCAACATTTTAAACCTCAAAATTGTTCATGATTAAACATCAACAAAAAAGTCGTTTACCGCATATAGGGCTCTCTCCAGTAAGTATGATTTCAGAGCTTTGCGAAATGCGGGAAAGAATGAAAGCGACTTGATATACAAGGCAGATGATTGTACATTTCTTTGGCATTGTACAGTATTGAACCTTTAACTAGTTCTGAGCTCGGGGTTGGCAGATAAAGATCGTGCTCCGCATTCCTAAGTGGATAGTTATGGGATGGCCTTTCGGGAATAGCAGATATGCGCTTGCGGATTAAGCAAACGGATTCAAAAATGAATAAAGAAGGAAGAGTATTTTGAAGTTTTTAAAGAAATTCTGGCAGTGAGTTCTACTGTTCAGTCCCAATAAATATCGAACTGCTCTCTTTTGAAGTCTGAAAATACGATCAAATTTTGTTGCGCAGCAAGTACCCTAGAATGAAAGGGCATAACGAAGATGTGACTCAAAAAGGGCATAATAGGCTATTCTAGAGGTTGATAAGTTAAGCTCCTTTGAAACTGATCTTAGCGCAAAACAGGTAGCGCTTAGTTTCTTTGATAGAGCTTCGATGTGAAAGTTCCATTTTAACGAGTTGTCTACAAGTCATAAGAATTTCACAGAGTCTACGACGTCAATAGTGGGGTTATTTAGTACAAAAGGTTGTATAGTACTTTTATATGACAAAACTTTAGTTTTTGATAGATTGAGGCATAGGAGATTAGAATCGCACCAAGATTTAATGGTGCGTAAGTCACTGGATATAGTATCATATAGTGCCGCAACATCTGGGCCGCTCCATGTGAAACTAGTATCGTCTGCGAAGAGGCAGATTTTACCGCTAATGTCTAAATTTGCAATGTGTTGATAAACATCAGAAACAAAATAGGGCCAAGTACTGAACCCTGAGGGACACCACATTCTATAGGCTTACAAGAAGACATAGACGTATCAATCCTCACAAGCTGCATGCCTTATGTTGCCAAGATATGACTTGAGCCTTTCGAGCGGCACTCCCCTGAATCCATAGTATTGCAATTTCTTAATTAATATATTATGATATTATGATTTACACAGTCGAAAGCCTTAGAAAAATCCCAGAAAATTGTAGCTCTAGAGTGATGGTTATGCAGGCTAGAGTATACATTATTAAAAAGATCGAACATAGCATCATTTGTGCAACTGTTACTTAGAAATCCAAATTGATGGGTAGGTAGTAGGTATTTTAAATTTAAGTAGAAAAGATAGAAACCTTTTTTTAACCGATCTTTCAATGATCTTAGATAATGTGGCAGGAGTGCAATTGGGCGATAGTTCGAAGCTTCATCTTTATTTCCTCCTTTATGCAGCGGAATAATTATTGCTGTCTTAAGGCAGTTTGGAAAAACTCCTTTTTGGAATGACTCGTTAATTAAAGTAGTAAGATGGTTTAATGTGCATTCAGGAAGTTCAGAGAACATTTTGAGAGTAAGCCCATCAGTCCCAGATGAGGATTTGTTTTTAATACTATTAATTGTACTACGGAGCTCATCTAATGCTACGGGCGTGAAGAAGAAACTGTGTAAATTCTCATTTGTTTTAGGGAGATATGAAAGTGAATCATGGGAAGGAGTTATGGTGTTCACTAAATTTTTAGCCACATTAACAAAGTAAGTGTTTAAATCTTCAGGTGAATTAAAGACTGTGCCAGACGAAGAAGTCTTATTCCTTAAGTCATTTACAATAGCCCAAGTCTCCCTAGCAACATTACCGGCTTTGGCTAGCCTCGCATTATAATAAATGTCCATCGCAGCTCTCATAGTCTTATGATAAACCTTTCTATAAAGTTTCACGTAATTATAAAAGAAGACGCTGTCCGTGATTTTCTTAAGGTGAGATAATGAGCGCATGTTCTTTGCAGATATATGCAAGCCTGTAGTAGACCAGGGTATACCTTGGTTAATTTTGATAGGCCTAAGAGAAAACGCCTTGTACGCCAGATAATAAGGTATCCATAAATCTAGAAAATTCGGAATCGACGTCAGCCAAGAGGACAACCCACTCAGTTGTTAGACATAGGTGGTGAAAATTTAGAAAATTCTTATCCGAAAAAATACGGCCCAATTTGCGCGAGGTATTGTTGCATTTGGATTTTGGCAAAAATTTTGTCAATACTGCCTCATGATCAGAGAAACCAGAGTGAAGGACTCTACAGTCAACGAATTTCGGGTCAAAAGACGACACGACATCGTCTATAGTACTAGAACCAGTTTTAGTTATTCTAGTTGGTGAGTCAGTATGCATGAGTATACTAAAAGAATCAAAAATGGACTGGAGAGACTCCCTAGCTGCGCACACACTGGAAAAGTCAATATTTATGTCGCCACACAAAATTAATTTACTTTTTATAGGTAGGGATTCAAGCAAGCTTAGCAATTTTTGACTGAAAATATGTACGTCAGAGTCAGGTGTTCTGTAAATACAAATAATACAGAGGTCAAAAGCATTATGATAAACGACGGAAAATTCAAAATTTTTTTCGGATATTATAGTATCGAACTTAGTTACTGCCGAAAAGTCGTTGTTAGTAGACATTATCATAGTACCTCCATGAGATGAGTTACTTCTATTGAATCTAGTTAATGTACTGTAATTTTTGACAAATACAGGCTGATCTCATATTTAACCAATATTCAGTTATGGCAACAATTTCTGGAAAATTGAGCTCTTCTAATAAAATATATAATTCACCCGTCTTATGTCTTAAGGACTGAATATTAATTAAAAAAACACTAAGCTTGCTATCGTCTAGTTTTCAGAGGGTGCTTGATCCTCTGTTCACGTCATTTCACCTAAAATTTTTCTTTTTATTTGGAGAGCCATTGGAGAAATACTTGGTATGATTTTCTCTAATTCTCTGAAGCTGTTGAAGTTTTTCCATTGAAAAGAAGGACCTGAAGGCAGAAAGATCCGCATCCACTTCAGCTAGTACTTACTCTACAGTTATTACTCTTTAAACCAGTTAAAAATATATAGGAGGCGCCCTCTACAAGTAAGAGTCATATTGACATCATAATCAAATCTCTCATATCAAAAAACTCCCAGACACCAATTTTCATACAAATATTGACGTCACATCAAAAATTATTTCGTAAAAATCTAAAATAAAAATGGAAATTTTACACTCGGTATCTCTGAAACTAAGCCATTTTAGGACATATATTTATACGAACTGTTGTACTTAATTTTATATGTAGGATATGCTGCCGAAGTTTCCGGAATACAGTTCGGGGATCACCCTGTATAAATTCCTATTAAATACGATAGCATTTTAGGGAGAGATATCTTACAGAAATATAAAGATATATATATATATATATATATATATATATATATATATATATATATATATATATATATATATATATATATATATATATATATATATATATAAATAGTTATACTCAATTAACGACAAATAAAAACAAATATATTGTCCAAGTTTTTATTAATAATTAATCCGTTTTACAGCCTGAGATATCTACAATTTCTTGAGGACAAACAACTTGTTCAAAGGTCGCTGGCGGGTTGGAACATCCGTTTAAGAATTCCCATCTATAAAAGAATAACAATTAGATTTCTATAAAAAAATAAACATTAGACACAATAAATAATTACTCTTTAAAGTTAAAATGAGAAAAAAATATCTATAATATAAAATATATATATATATATATATATAACTATTAAAGAGAGAGTAAACAAAAAATCAGTTCAAATATAACATACAGACCTGAATTTGCATCCGGGTTGTAGTTGGGTAGGAAGATCATTACAGCCATCTTCAGTAGTAACTCCTCCATATTGTTCACCCCATCCTTGATCTGGAGCATTCCACTGAGTTTTACATCCTTCTGTAAAATACCCAACGCCACCTAAACCAAAAAAAGATTATATTTATGTAATATATAAAGATTCTGATATTTATTTTACCTCCAGGCATGGCAATTTCAATGTTGTTTTCGGTGCCATTAACACTGCTAGAACCGCCTGTATTTGTCAGTTGGACAATCATCTGTTTTCCAGCACAGTCACCCCATTCGCCTTTTTGGAAATTAACAAGGAAACATGCACAACAAAGATTTTCAGGTGGTGATATAAAGACAGCGGCAGCAAATCTGAAATACTGTTAATTAGCCATTTATGCTTATACTGGGTCGCTCATTAGTGCTAGGAATCGTTGTCCATATCGAAGATACGAAAAAAAGTTTTATACTATGTTGCATGGCTTATAGAGGGGCGTGTTCTAAAATCTTTTTGATGTATACAGTGTCCCCAAAAAAAGGTTTGGACATGTTTTAAGTACTTTTAAATTGCACCCTCCTCATTTTTCTGTACAGAATTGGATTCAGCATAAAATTCTGCATATTTTTTTGCTATTATATATATATATATATATATATATATATATTATAAACTATATATATATATATATATATATATATATATATATAACTCATATATATATATATATATATATATATATATATATATATATATATATATATATATATATACTATATATATATATATATATATATATATATATATATATATATATATATATATATGTATATATACACAGGGTTGTTCACCACATACGACACGGAGTATGGTAGCTAAACGATTAGATTTTTTTACAAATTGTAAGTTCTGGGTTCGTTGAAGGACTATTAGGAGCTACAATTTAAAAATATTTTTACAAGATACAGAGTGTCCCAAATAAGTTAAAAATATTATGGTTGTATTTTTTTTTTAAATGTAACACCCTGTATATTATTCTATTTTTAGATTCTACGATTGAAATAGCTAGTAAATTTGACTAAGGTTTATCACACTTAAACCTTACCGTTTTTGAAATATTTTCAATTTTATGAAATTGCACTAAAAATTTTAAGGCTTTATTTCTCCAAGGGTATCAAAGTTTTTAATACTAAATATTTACTGAAGATTATTTATTGATCAGATATTGTGTTGCTATAATAAAAATTTTACTACCTTATACAGAGTGTTCAATATATATATTAAATAATTACTAGCTTTAAACGGCAATAACTTGTTTAATTTAAATGGAACACCCTATATATTTTACATGAATCACATGCACAATGTAATTGTCTATCAAATTGTATTATACCATTTTTTACCTATCTCTTCAAGTTTTTGTAGAAAATGCATTTTCTTATAATTTAGACCTCATTTATTACTATACCTATGAAATATTGACATTTTAGATTATTTTTAAAGATGTAACAAATTTTCAAAGAGTACAGATACTAATATTGTCGATATAGTTCGCTTATTTCATTAAAAAATAAAAAAACTGTTTTAAATATTTTTTTGTTAACAAGGGCCAATTAATATGATCCCAGCATTCAAACTACATTAATTGACTGTTTACGTGATTAATAAATATTTGCTCCAAATACTCAAAAACTGAATTTTGTGTGTGTATTAGACAGTGTGGTAAAAAGTAACACTTTATACATTTTATTTCATTTTTTGACGAATGCTTATTTATAAAAACAGAAACGTTCATCTTCATAACTTATTATTATATTGATTCTGAGCCAAATTCACACACACATTTATTTAGAATACTTTATTAATTAAGCTAAAACTAATTTTTGGTCGGAAATAATGGATATGTATATTTAATTGGTATACTCTTTCACAAAGATTTAAATAGTTTTTTTTTGTATACCAATGGGCTTGCAATACATTTTATACATATATGTTTCTTTAAAAAAATCTGAAATGTCAATATTCCATGGGTATAGTGATAAATGAGGTTTAAATTATAAGAAAATGCATTTTCTACGAAAACTTGAAGAGATGGGTAAAAATGGTATAATACAATTTGATAGACAATTATATTGTGCATCTGATTCACCTAAAATATATAGGGTGTTCTGTTTAAATTAAACAAGTTATTGCCGTTTAAAAGCTAGTAATATTTAATATACATTTTTGGACACTCTGTATAAGGTAGTAAATTTTGTTATTACAACACAATATCTGATCAATAAATAATCGTCAGTAAATATTTAGTATTAAAAACTTTTGATATCCTTTGGAGAAATGAAGGCTTAAAATTTTTACTGCAATTTCATAAAATTGAAAATATTTAAAAACGGTAAGGTTAAGTGTGATAAACCTAACCAAATTTACCTTTATTTTAATCGTAGAATCCAAAAATAGAATAATATACAGGGTGTTCCATTTAAAAAAATACAACTATAATATTTTTTACTTATTTGGTACACTCTGTATCTTGTAAAAATATTTTTAAATTGTAGCTCTAATAGTCCTTCAACGAACCCAAAACTTACAATTTATAAAAATCTAATCGTTTAGCTACAATATTCCGTGTCGTATGTGGTGAACAACCCTGTATATATATTTATGCTAATATTATTTCTCGCACTATGCCGTGTTGCCATTCTATTGCATATTTATTAAAACTTTGGTTAAAATATAATATTCGAAAAGTGGTTAAAAACTAGAGTAAGTTCAACTTTATTAATACTTAGCTATATTTTTTAAATATCAAGGATAACAAAATTTAATAATCTCGCGAAGGAACGTTTACATTATCTTATACAGGGTAATTATTTATATATGGCGATGTCGTCGCCAACATCGCAGTATTTAAAATAAAACACCCTGTATTTTATTTTTTTTAGATAGAGACTTAAAAAATTATTTTTTTTGTATTCAAAGTATTCTAAAATTTTCAGCGATTTTGCAGATATTCGAGGTATTATATTACATATACCTCTTTCTATACCTCTTTCAACAGTAAATTTTTATTAAATCTGATTATCTTTGTCTGGTATTTTACCGTTGAAAACAATCAAATATCAACAAGCAATAATATTATTTAGTTCTGCATATAAAAGAAAAATAATATACAAGATGTGTGCACTTGAAAAAATAGAGATATGATATGATAATTTAAACTTTCCTGGGTGGGTTTATTCTGTTATCCTTGGTGTTTAGGAAAATACCTATAGATAAATATTAATAAAGTTATATTCACTCCAGTTCTTAACACTTTTCGGATATAGTGTTTTTAAAAGTTTTAGTACCTAAATAATAAATAGAATGGCAACACCGCTTCAAATAAAAAAAGTATAGTCTTACTAAAACTTGCAGAATTTTATGCTGAATCCAATCATATACTGCAAAATGGAGGGTACAATTTAAAAACAAACTTAAAACTCCATAAAAACTATGTGGGACACTCTGTATACAACAAAATATTTTTAGTATATGCCCCTTTATTAACCATGCAACATCTATATAAAACCTTTTTTCATATCTTTTTCAACAACGACGATATTGGACTTTGCACTAATGGTCCACCCTTTGTGTCGAGTATACAAAGAAATAATTGCACATCCGGCTATTTCATGGTGGTTTTGTACAAATAAACGTGAAAATTGAGTTTCAAACATTGGGTGTTCTTCAAAACTCGATTTCTAAAAAAATATCTTCACTTTTAGTTAAAGAGAAAATTAATCTAAGTAAGCAAATAATTTTATTTATATGACATTCCGTGTATTTTATATATATTTACATAGATGTTTTCTTTCTATTTATCTATCACAAGTTCTTATTATTTTTCAAAATTGAGAGGTTTGAGGTTTTATTCCGACGTCAACATGCCAGAATTAAAAGATTATATTCTAAAGTTTCATTCAGAACCTCGCATCGCAATTAGTGGTTTCAATTACACTTTATACTTTTTAGTTTACGATCATTCACAATATTTAAAAAACACAATTAAAATTAATAGAATATCCTAGCAACAGCTTGCGTTAATCAGATTTTTAACCACAATTTCTCTTGACGGAAGATAATCAAAGGCGAAAATGACATCTCTCAGTGGAATAAACTAGTGGTTTCAATTAAAGTTTGTTCCTCTAATTTGAATGTAAGCATTCAGAACATCAAAATTAGTGGGAGGAATTTTCAGTTAATGGAAAATGTTACCAAACTTTTAAATTTTCCACTAATTATACTTCAAAATTTGCTAGATCATTTTTACCTTATCATCCGTCAATAGAAAATGTGGTTAGAAATAACTAGGCTACTAAATATTAGGCTTTTTCTATGGATACAACTGATTACCGCAAGATGTTGCTAGGATATTCTATTAATTTTAATTGATTTTTAGACATTGTGAATGATCGTAAACTAAAGAGTATATTATAGAGTGTAATGAAAACCACTAATTTATTCCACTAATTGCGAGGTTCTGAATGAAGCTTTAGTTTAGAAGATCTATAATTATATTAAACATCAAACTTATCCTCAAAAATATGAGCATAATGGGACATTATTGATGATTTTTCGTTGATTTACAGAAATAAATAATTTATAATTAATAGAAACAATGTAGTTTTCTTGTTTTAATAGATTAAATTACTTTAAATTTTTCTAAAAAAAGAACCCTAGGCCGACATTTTCAAATATAATATCAATTTGTGATATACAGTGTATACTCATAGTTGAAAAGAATAGGTGGCGCCATTTAAAATTTTATGCATAGGCTTACATCCGGTTAAAATGAAAGTGATATTCAATTGTTTTCAAGGGGAAATGTGAGTTGAATTATGCCGCACACAGGCAAGAAAATAATAAAGGTAAACTATTACTAATACCGATAATTCTTACCCATAAGCAAATGTGGAATTAACAATAATACTTTGCTGGTTGTTGCACATGTAAGAGCTACCTCCACCACATCCAGATTGGGCCTCTACGTCACTTATATTAACTCCATCGATGTTACAAGCTTTTACAGGTCCTAGAGATGGTAGATATAAATAATAATAGAATTACTAGTAGAGGTGGGCAAAGACTAAACGAGTCGTTCCTTTGAGGTTCCGAAAAACAATATCGGAAACACTAATCTCAATATTTTTCAAAATTACAAAAACAAAATATCTGTAAAACGTTTTAAAATATGACAATACCATTTAATAGTAATTAGTAATGGGCATTAAGATTCTTATTAGTGAATCGAATCACACGATTCAATTTCTCATATTGAATCGACTCCTACGATTCGTTCATCTCAACGAACTACAAGCACAATTTACATTTTATAAAAACAAGAATCGTAACTGATACTAATACCGGCGATAATTTGGTCGGACAATAATTACACCAGGGACCAGAAAAAGAAATATACGGTTTTTTCATTTGTTTTTCAACTCTTTATGGCACTGGCGTAATTGGATTGGTTTGGTTTGGGTTTTTTTAAATTATCAATCCAATTCACACCCACACATATATATTAAACACTATTTATTAAATCGTAACTTCTTAATACCAATTTAATATTTTTAGAGCCTATTCTAATTTAATAATCATATAATAAATAGTATATAATACCGTATGATCGAAAAAAAATGGCGATCGATGATATTCCTCATGTAATTTTCTATATAAAATGACAGCAATCATCATTTCATAGCCATCGCTGACTCCATTTTTTTCATATTGTACTCTAAGAGGCTTAGAACAATATTTTCGAATATGAAAGTTTCTACTGATATTTTTGACTACTAACTTTTAGATAAATTTAACTATTATAATTATAATTTGAGATCAGAATCTTTCACAAGAGATTCTAGCTGTCACACATGCTATTAAACTACCGCTTAGTTATAGCTACTTACAGTGTAGTCCCAGGGACTGCAGTTGTGCGTATTAAGTTAGTATACCTAATTGAAATATCTGAGTAGAATAAATATGTAGTTCATTACGCAAGTCAAAGTACCTAATATTTGTCATTTAAATTAGATATATGTATTACCTTTTTGTCTTAAAATGTTATTTATGTACAGGGTGGGTCAAATTCGATGCTTTTAAAGGGATACACCCTTTTCTATAGAGACGAAAAATAATATTGGTGTCTGGAGCTCAATTTTTATCAAAAATATGATGATGAAACCCTTTATGAATTACGGGGTGTTTTTCAAAAATGTGCATTTTTAACAAATTGCTGTAACTTCTTTGCTATGGAAAATTTCGTATTTTTGTGAAAACATTTAGCATTTTTGTGTTTATTATCAGAAAAAATGATTTTTTTATTTGGGGAACCCTGTATATTTTTAATTAAGTGAAAAGAACTTAAACTTACCTTTCCAAAAATATAGCACACTTGATATTTTGTTATAGTCCCCTTCGAAATACAGAATTTGTATAAGTTCGCCACTTTTAACTAGTAGGCGTTGGGCCCCTTATTGATGATCTGCCCTAATGGAACTCGAAAACATATTTTTCCAGCAAGACGAGGTACCGCCTCAGAACGTTCCCAGCACAGAATATACTAACGAAAAAGATGCCCAAGTTCCTTGTAATAAATCGGTTCCATTTTCGTAACGCCATCTCTCGACAAAGCTGACATTTACAGGTTAGCTAAAGGGGTGCGGGGCCGGGGGGAATTGTAAAATACACTTTTTTATTTTAATTATTTTTATTCGCTATTTGCAATTTTATTTTTAAAACATATTATCTGAAACAATCACATAATATGTCTTAAAAATAAAATTACAAACGGAAACAAAAGGAATTAAATAATCTGAAAATCTACAAAGTTTATTGATAAAAAAGTTGGGCTATGCAAATTGATATGTTAAGTATAACCTCTTTGGTGTAACATTGTTAAACAAACATTAACAAATCATAACATATCAGATCATAGAACTAAAAAAAGTACTATTACATAAAAACAGGTGATACAATACTTGAAAATTAATTTTAACATAATATCAAAACCGAAAAATCAAACTGCAAACACAACCACACTTATCACAACAGAAATTAACACACACTTCCGCGGCAAATGTCCAAGAAAGACTAATCATTCTGATTGGTCCTGGTCCGGTCGTAGCTCACGTCGTATTGTCGGTAAGCAAAATCCCTGTCCAAAAATCTTGACGATCAGCGCCATCACCCGTCATAATTGGGAAACTTTTGCTGGAACAATTTTGAATATTTCACTTCATTGGCCCTGGTTCCCAGCCGTTAGCCGTCGAGGGCGCCGGATTTAGTGCCCGTTATTGTTAGTGGATTTTTATCTTTGTGGAAGAATAAAGGTGCTTCTTTTTAAATCGCCCGTATTATCTAGACAAGAATTAGAAATAGTTAGAGGTTATGCGAAGGTATCTTTCACCTTCACTGAGTTAATGAATTCCGCGAGAAATGTTCATAAACGGTCTGTCCATAACAGAACACGGTCGATATTTGTCTCGTTTTGCTGTTAATTTTTATTGTCATTAGAGATAGTTTAATGGTCGTGTTGATGTTGTTAAATATAGTTTATATTGTTATTCAATTCTATATCTGTCATTGCAAATATTATTTTCGTTTTAATTGCTGCTCAAATTTAGAATTTTTTTGCACTTCAGCCGGCGCTGTTCAAAGCTTACTTATTCAAAGTGGGCAAATTTTTAAAAAATCTATATTTTGAAGAGGAATCGAGCAAAATATCAAGTAGGTATGCTATATTTTTGGAAAAGTAATTTTAAATTCTTTTCCAAGAATTAATTCCAATGAATTAAAAATATACAAGATATCCCAACTACTAAATTCTACGTAAAAAGGTGCTTGGGAAATGTTTTCACAAAAATATAAAATTTTCCATAGCAAAAAAGTGACAGCGCCAGCGATTTGGTAAAAATGCACATTTTTGAAAAACACCCCGTAACTCTGGAACGGTAACAGATATCGATGCGCGGTTTTTACCATCATGTTTTTGATCAAAATTGAACTCCAGACACCGATATTAGTTTTCGTCTATCTCCTACAGAAAAGGATGTTTCCCTTTAAAAGCGTCCAATTTGACCCACCTATTAAACTACGTTCATAATAATACTTAAAATAACCAAATAATCGAAAACTTTTTTTTCAATTAAAGAATTGCATAACACTATATTTACAACTAGTTACTAAAATCAACCTACCAACATCGGTATCAATGTTTTCCTTCCATGCACAAGTTGGCTTACAACAATCCCAATACCGAGTTGTGGTACATGATCCAGAAAAACCGCCTACAACTTTTTTTATTTCAGGTTTTCTCTCGGGTAATACAGACCCACCTATAATGATGTAAAGTTTATATATTAATATCACAAGGTGAACAGACAACTAAAGTGCTTGCGTCATAGAGTTGGGCGGAACTTAGATTGGCTCAGAATAAACCAATATAAACTAACTAAAATATCCTTATAACATAAGCTAACCTAACCATAAGAAATTTTTCAATTGGTTATCTCGCAGTTACAAAGACAAAATAGCATATTTATTTATCACATACTGTCTGGGCGCGGGTCTGGTCAACGTGAGCCGTCTGGTGTCGGTTTTTGGTCCGTGCTCAAAGGGATTTTATGTGTGCGCGAAAGCTCACTTTGCACCGGCAATTTGTTTTGTCTGCGTTTGTGCGTGCGTGTGTGATTTTTTTTCGTTTTCTTTATTAAAATTTTGGAGTGGATCAATGAAGCTCGGTTATTATTAATTTAAGAATATGAAAAGTTGCCTATATTATGGGATGTTAAACATTCTTTGTAAAAAATAACGCATGGTAAGATCTTGTAAATAAAATTAATATTGAATATGTCGATATTAATGAAATTGCTATTCTAAAATTTGTATCTTTCGTTCGTATTTTTTAGTGTTATTAAATTTTGTAAATATTCAAAGTCGGGCCTGGTCATTCTTGTAAAGTTTTTGAACTGATCATAGCCCTTCTCAGGCACTAAGTTGTTGCAGTAAATTATATCTATTTCTAAAAATTTGGGTTTGCCACCACCGACGATGTTTTCGATTTTTCTTCTTTTTAATAATTAAGCTGTGCATAACAAAGACTGCAGCCTCGACTATTTCTTGGTCGTCCATTATTTTCGCCAACACAACTCTGCTGTGCGAGCACAAATGGATCACTTCATTCGTCGAAAAATAAGTTTTTAATTTTAACGGAGCCGAGAGCGCGAAAGAATGCCGTGAGCGCTCAAGTCTAAACGCACCATTAAAGGTACGTGCCATTTACGTGATGGTGTATTCGTTTTTGCAAAGGTAAGGTAATTCAAAAAATAGGGTTGTAACTTTAAGATTGCGAGGTCTGGCTATTAAACAACGAGACTGCTTGTGAAAACGAGTTTAATTTTTAAAATTACTCGACACTCCACTCTTCCCCATTAATATACCCCCCTTTGCCTCGTCACACACCGTTCCATTTCTTTTTTCCATTGGTCGAAGCAATGCTGGTAATCTTCGTTTGTAATAAAAATTTGAGGCTCCGTCGACTTTCATTTCATGTCTTCTATGGATTCCAACCGGGTTCCTCTCAAGTGGACTTGATCTTCGGAAATAGAAAAAAGTTACAGGCTGCTAAACCAGGCAAGTACGGCGTGTGTTCGAGCACTGCAGTGCCTCTTTTGGCTAAAGAACGATTCACAGGCAGCACGTTAGGGACAGGTGCGCTGTCCTGGTGCAAGATCCATCATTTGTTGTTCCACAACTCTGGCTGTTACAAAACTCGCTCTCGCAGTGTTGCCAAAACTTTCAAGTGGCAAGTTTGGTTTACAGTTTGACCCTCTTCTCATCTTTTTATGATTCTAAATAATTTTTAAGGTGTTAATATTGAAAATAAGCGTGAAAGTCACTGCGAAAATTTTTACATTTGGTCACTACATTAAAGTTATACCAGCAGAAAAAAAATAAAGGTGTAAATAAAAATAAGATGTTTCCCCTCGGAAACGGTAAGTAGCTAAACGACCATTGAAGCCTCTACGGATAGAGCTAGTGGAGCTCTATATTCACCCCATTTAAACTGTGTTTCGAAAATGCATAGTTTCCGAGATATTTGATTTTAAAAATTTTGATTGTCGATTCTCTGGATCTGGATAAAAATCGAATTTTTTATTTATTAACTTTTTCCACTTTTCTCACCTGATACGGTTATAAGACGCTAATGTAAGAATTCTATTCGTCCCCTTTTTAGGTTATGTTATATTTAAAAAAAAAATGCCGAAAATTAAAAAATCGGTTTTTATTTTTTTTCTCTCTGACTCTCACTGAATGTACTTTTTTGACAAACTGTGTATATACTAAAATATTTAACTAATCAATCTGCATTGATCCACTACTAAAAATCTTTCAACTTGGAATAAGTGAAAAAAGCTCTATTTTAGCCGGGAAAATTTTTAGAAATTTTCGGAACACAGTTTAAATGGGGCGATTATAGGGATCAAATGAATCCAAGGACAAATAACCCGAGAGCAAAGGACAAATAACCCGAGAGCAAATTGTTACGATGTCACCAAGCAGTGCCGTGGCACATATTTTTCTTAACTTAGCCGTTTGAAGAGATATTTATATTTTTTGATAAATGTTTTGACTACGCCTATGGTGTATACGGTGGTATCATACTAATTAATTACGAAAAAAACGTATTAAAATGTTAAGAATAGGAACAAAACTAGTATCGACGTATAGCTCACATCAAGTACATAGGTATAATATCAGAAAAATAATTATCGAATTCAATAATTAAACTAAGAAAACGCTAAAAAGAAGGAACGGACTGTTTATTTACCTATGAAACGTAACTCCTGGTTGTTTCTTATCGCTGCTTTTACACTTGGAAGCTGAACAACTAATCACCATTTTAATAAAGTTTGTACAAAGATCACTACACACAAACTATTAAAAATCGCTAAAATTTTCGCTGGTGGCCAGCTGATGCCTCATTCGTCGCCATCAAAAAAATGGCGTCTAATCTCACAAATTCTGCTGCAGCCCGTATATCGGCGTTGCATATCCTTATATTCTTTAGATGATAGGGACACTAGCTCTATCCATAGAGGCCTCACTGGTCCTCTAGCTACACCGTTTCCGAGATATTTGCGTTTTTCGATTTTGGCAAAATTTCAACTATAAATCGTTTTTTACAGGTTCCCATGAAAGTCTAAGAAACCAAAAATAGGCCATTGGTGGGCGCCGTCAATGGTCTATCTGACGGTGCATAAATGAACTAGCTTCTACGTTTCACTAGTCAAATCGCATACTCAACAATGTTACCGTTTGTTGTCCCTTAATTTCGCAGTTCTGCACACGCATGCATAAACGGTCGGGTATTTCGCGTGCAATCTAAAAACTTACCCCAGAGACTAACCAACGCAATCAAAACACGCTTACGGCATATTTTGATTGCTATTACCGATAACTGTAGATAAATAAAAACATTTAGTTTGGTTTGGGACACGATCCTAGGACCTCTCGTTCTCAAAGCGGCTTTACCAATGGATCCACATTTGCTTTTGAAAAATTGCTCTATACTAGGCTAGGCTTTACTTTCCGCCGTTCATAAA
Organism: Sitophilus oryzae; assembly: GCF_002938485.1. Classification (NCBI taxonomy): domain Eukaryota; kingdom Metazoa; phylum Arthropoda; class Insecta; order Coleoptera; family Curculionidae; genus Sitophilus; species Sitophilus oryzae. The sequence goes on along the minus strand of NW_022145686.1, from coordinate 903,693 downwards.
ATAAGGCTACAGCAAACGGGAACATTGTTGGGTATGCGAGTTGACTAGTGGGACTTAGAATTGAAGGGTTTGTTGGATACTCTAAAAAAGTTGAAAAAAACAACATCTCAAAAAATTTCCCCGGCCAAAATCGAGCTTTTTTCACTTCATTGCTAAGATACTTAATTTGAAAAATTTTTGGACATGGATTAATGCAGATTGATTAGTTAATTTTTTTAGTATACTCAGTTTGTCAAAAAAGTACATACAGGGTGAGAATAAAAATTCTATTCTTTAATTTTCGGCAATTTTCTTAAGATACAACATAACTTAAAAGGGGTGTCAAGTTGCATTTAGGATTATTACATTAACGTCTTCTAACCGTACCAGGTGAGAAAAGTGGAAAAAGTTAATAAATAAAAAAATCGATTTTTTTCAAATAGATGTATCCAGAAAATCGACAATCGAAATATTTCAAATTAAATATCTCTATGTATTTTCGAAACACAGTTTAAATAGGGTAAATATAGGGCTCTATTAGGTCTATCTGTAGAGGTTTCACTTCTCGTTTACAGTACGTTTGTCCGTTCTGTAGCTACGGGGTATCCATGAGAGGGGAAACGATATTCTCTCGATGTTTTTCGTAAAAAATTAGGCGACGCGTCCCATCAATAAAAATTCGACAAATTTGCAAATAGCCAATAAAATATTTGGGCGGAGCGATTTGCGGTGAGGTACTCGTCAAATCGACGTATAAAATATATTGCTGTTTATTTAAATGTTTTTTGTCCGCATTCCTTTCATAGACACAGATCCAGCAGACGTACTGTAGCTACTTACCGTTTCCGAAAGATATATTAGGGAGTTTTCGTTGCTTTAAAAAAAATCAACGGTACGGTTAACGGATACGTAACCATAACCGCTATTTTGACAGATAAATAAACAGTTTTCGGACTTTCGGTTCGGAGCTGACATACGATACGATAACCGAAAACTGACAGCTGACTGAGAGCACAACCCTTAGCGGTGTGTTTTGATTTTTGGTTTTTGTATTGTTGTTTGATTTGAAAGTGCTTTATATGACTTTATTGGGTATCGCTATATATTTTTCAATGTTGTGTCCTACTGCGCCACTGCGCATGCGTACTAGTGGAGTGCCCAGAGACTTTTACCTCGAAATTCAATTATTGTGAATGTATTAACGTGAAACCTTCTTTATTGTGTTTTATAGATAAAATACTAAAATGTTTACCCATTTTTTTCCGTTGCTTTTAATTTTTTATTTTAGTAAATTCTTATTTATTTCCTTCTTAATTTTTGAATTTTTTAAATTTGTTTTCTAAGTAAATTTATTGAAATAAATGAATCTAATGCATAAGCTATACCTATTCTGCTTATATTCTAATCATCAACTTTGGTGTATTTTAAAGTTTAATATATATTTTTCTTTCTTTTGTAGCCAAATTATTTGACTTTTTAGTATATCTTTCTAAATTAAACATGAAACTCCCCATATGTTAATTATACGAGGGAAAACAAAATGTTGATACTTCTGTGAAAGTTTGAAACACCCTGTGGAATATGTTAAAACAGCAAGAAATTTAAAAATAATTTTGTCATTTAGTTTTTTAGTCATTATTATCCTTTCTCGATAGTTTGTTTTTTAGTTCATCTCATTAGCTTTATTTTTATTGGAGATATTCGCTTTTGAAGAAGACACTAACATTTTTTCGTAATTTTTACATTAAGACCATGCCTTTGCTTTTATTCCTAATCAATAAATCTAGTAAGTTCTGGTCCCGAAGCAGGCCTTCTTGACATATGATTTGCTTCATTTAGTCTTCTTCTTGAATAGTCAAGGCAAAAAAATGTCAGGATTTATGATGCAATAATCAAGAGCAATCTGTTATTTGGGGCGGAAACATGGAGGTTAATGGAGAATAAGGAAAGCCAATTACTGGTGATATAAATGGACTCGATAAAGAGATCAGAGTACGAAACGAGACAATCAGGGACAAAATGGATAGGCAGAAAACTATAGTAGAGGAAATAGAGATTGCCCAACTGAAGTGGTATGGACATGTGAGAAGGATAGACAACACGCAAAAGGTACTAAACTGGCTTCCACAAAAGAGAAGGAAACGGGGAAGATCAAGGACAAACTGGATGTATGGTGTCAAGAAGGCGATGAGCTCAAGGGATCTGCGTGACGGAGACTGGGATGAACGAAACCAATGGCGACTAGGCATCGCACAACCCCGAAGGACGTTTTAAAAGCGATTTTTATATTATATAGTCTTCATCTTATAGTCCGTTAGTTAATATGTACGTTCCTGAGGTGCAATTCATTATAAATTTAAAAAGCTGGCAAACGGCGCTCGGCGGTTTCTGAGCGATAAACTTACAATAAGTCGATCGTCTCGATTAGAAGTTCTCATACGAAAGTTCCTGGACGTCTAGATTGACGTCCCCATGGACGTGGTTATAATTAAAAAGCCACTCAGTATACTCTATGGTATTAAGGTATTTTTGGAACCTGAATTTTATAGCAAATTCACTAAACTAAACAAATATAAAACATTTCATTTGAAAAACTAAAACTTGAGAATTGAGAATAAAAATATATTTGACTCCCCCTGTATATCTATAAAAATATTTTTGAAATGTGAGCTACCATTAAACACATATTTTGTAAAAGGTTTGGAGTGAAAATCTCAATTAGAAATCCTGATACAGAGCTTTTTCGGAAGACGGAGCCATATTGTATGTATGCATTTGTATATGTGTGTTTATTTAAATAGTAAAATAAAAGCAACGAATTTAAATGGGTAAACTTTGTAATATATATTATTAACAATACAATGCAAAATGTTTTATAAAAATTCGTTCACAGTAAATGAATTCCGAGGTTTGTATCCCATAAGGGCTTAAAGCACTCCACTATACCTCTATGTTAACGGCTTTGGCTAACGTTACGATATACGATAATCGAAATTGAAATGTCAAAGTTGTCAATTAGCGTTAACCGGAATTTCAATTTGTAAGCAACGAAAACCTATTTTTATTTACACTTTTACTTTTTTTCTGTTGGTATAATTTAATGTAGCGACCAAATGCCAAATTTTTAGAAGGGACTTCCTCGCTTAATTTCAACATTACCTTAAAAATTATTTATAATCATAAAAAAGGTCATCTAAAAAATCTCACGGTATTTAATATCTCGACCGGACTATACAGGATGAGTCTCAAATAAGTGCAAATATTTTGAGGGGTAGTATATTTCGGATTTCGACCTCACAAAACACGATTATGATGTTTTTTTTTGTCAAAAAAAATTGAATTGAAAATTTTTTTGGAATTTTTTTAGCTGTTAGTTAAAAAACATAATTTCGTGATAATATGGCAACATAGGTAGTAGATTAAATTTACAAGAAAGAAAACCCAGAAAGGATCCAGTGGTTCTCCAAATTTAAGAAAAAATTAAAAAAGTAAATTAATTTGGTTATTTTCGACTTATTTGAAAAACGGTAAAGAGAAAATACGTTTCTTTTATCGAGATCTACCAGCCCTGAAGATACTTGCACTTATTTAAGAATAACCCAACCCTGTATATGTATAAATGGACTTTGATTCTCAGTTGAAGACGAGTTAAGGGCGAAGTATGATCGGTGTATGAAAAATAAATGCCACTATGTTGTTATATGTATGTTATTGTTGTACAGGGTGTGTAAATTTGAAAAAAATCTTAAAGGGCATCAGCCTTTTCTTAAGGAGATAGACGAAAACTAATATCGGTGTCATAGCTCAATTTTTATCAAAAACATGATGGTGAAAACCGCACATCGATATCTGTTACCGTTTCGGAGTTACGGGGTGTTTTTTAAAAATGTCCATTTTTAACAAACCGCTGTAACTTTTTTGCTATGGAAAATTTTGTATTTTTATGAAAACGTTTCCAAAGCACCTTTTAACGTAGAATTGGATAGTTTAAGTATAATTTTTTAAAAATAATAATTTAAGAGTTATCAACAGAAAAATTGATTTTTTTATTTTGGACACCCTATATATTTTTAATTAACTGAAAAGGACTTAAAATTACTTTTCCAAAAATATAGCACACTTGATTGTTACAGTTCCCTTCGAAATAGAGAATTTTTAAAAGTTCTCCACTTTTAACTAGTAGGCTTTGGACCCCTTATTGATGATCTGGCCCTAAGCCCTAATGGAACTCGAAAACATATTTTTAGCAAGACGGAGCATTGCCTTAGAACACTGATGTTATCAGCAAATTTTGCAGCCAATTTCAAAGATAATTGAATAGCTAACCAAGTTCCTAACTGTCGGCCGCCCAGGCCGCCGCGCGCCGGTTCGCCGGACTTAGCATGGAGTTTATCTTTGCGAAAGAATAAAGGTTCTTATTTTTAAATTGCCCGTATAATCTAGACAAGAATTAGAAGTACTTAGCGGTTATGCGAGGGTCTCCTTCACCCCCACTGAGTTAATGAATTCCGCAAGAAATATTAAAAAACGGTTTCGTCTGTCCATAACAGAAGACGGTCGAACACCTGTAGCACGATCTCATGTCTTGGTTTGCTATTTATTTTTATTGTTATTAGATATAGTTTAAATGTGTTGATCTTGTTTAATACAGTTTAAATTTTTCGTGTTAATTGCTGCTCACAGCTAGATTATTTTGCATTACGCCGCGCCGTTCAAAGCCTATATGCTTTATTCAAAGTGGGAGAATTTTTAAAAACTCTATATCTCGAAGAGGAATCGAGAAAAATATCAAGTATGCTATATTTTTGGAAAGGTAATTTTAAATCCTTTTCAATGAATTAAAAACATACAGGGCGTCCCAGATAAAAAATCAAATTTTCTGTTGATAATGCTTAAATTATTAATTCAAAAAAAAATATACTTACACCATTAAATTCTAAGTAAAAAGGTGATTTGGAAATGTTTTCATAAAAATACAAAATTTTCTATAGCAAAGAAGTTACAGCGATTTGTTAAAAATGCATATTTTTGAAAAACACCCCGTAACTCCCAACGGTAACAGATATCGATGTGCGATTTTCACCATCATATTTTTGACAAAAATTGAGCTTCAGACACCGATATTAGTTTTCGTCTCTCCTACAGAAAAAGGTGTTTCCCTTTAAAAGCGTCCAATTTGGCATGCCCTGTACGTGGAATACTTATATTGGTATTCAAACCATGATATTCAAACTTAAATTTGGGCCTGTGAAGTTTGCTGAAGAACTTTTATCCACACGAGGAATCCATCCAAAAATTGAAGCAAGATGATGAAAAATATTGTGGAATTCACTTGGCTATTAAATGAAGCATCTAGTCTTTTAGAGTGTAAAATATCTGTGATTCAAGAAGCTCCTCAAACTTTTTCCCAGGAGATTTTGGAAGCCACAGATAAAGTGGTAGTCTTTAAGGATAATGATTAATGAAAAGTTAATACAAGAAATTGCTGCTGCGGCTACTAATCAAGTATCAATTGAAAGATGGTGCTTGCAATGAAGATTCGATTGACTGCTAACAACTTTGGAATCATAATTTCAGCTTGTAAAAAAATAAGTCTCCGCTTAGTTTGCTCAATAGGTTAATAAGTAAGTATTCTTTATTTTATGAAGAAAAATAAAACCGTATCTGCTGCCAGCTGGCGGAACGAATGGATATGTTACTAGTGATTTTATTTTGTGACGAAAATTATTTCTTGGCCTTATGCTTAAAGATATCCAAATAGGAATCTTCCTGATAAGCGTTCCTTTGAAAAACTTCTTGTCCTATTTCCTATTTCGCAGAGTTTAGTTTATAAAAAAACTATTAGGCAGAAACCTGTCGTTGGAAGTTGAGAAATTGAATTTGCTGTAATTGGCTCTTTTATAGAAAATCAAAAGAACTACTTCGTTTTTTTTTGATAGAATAAATACGTATTCATAAATATTCTTTATTAAACTATTGTAGTTAAATTAAATAAAAGTAAACTGGTATAAATTTAAATAAAGTCTATAAACTAATTTCGATTTTGAAAATAGCTACTAATTGTCACTAGAAACTTGCCCTGACGACACTAGCCATCTTGGTTGCCATTTTATAGAAAAATCGCTCTTTATTCAAAATCTGAGCTAGATAGATATAGGAAACCCGGATATAATTTGAAAGAGCATTTGAATCTGCTTCGATTTGCTTTAAAAAATACAGGGTGTTGTATTTGAAATGACGAAGTTTTTATGTAAAATGAATATTTAAAATAGACCAGCAATTTTTGGTACCTCTGTATAAATTTAAGGAAGCAATAACATATTTTAGTAAAGTTTATTTCCCTACCTTTAAACTCAGTACAAGAATTAATTCTGAAAAGTAATGTACAGGGTGTTAATAATCAATTCTTTTGTAGCAAGCATATTTAAATATCTTTAAATATCTCAAAACCAAATATTTTAAACATATTTAACCCTTATAATAAATGCCTGTTTTGGACCCAAAAATCCAAAAATGAAATAAAATACCGGGTGTTCCATAAGAAAAAATATAATTTTGGTATGGATCTTAGTTCTGAGACACCCTGTATATTTCAAAATAATTTTAAATTGTGCACATTACCTGCCCACATATACCCATAAAATATTTTGTTTCTACATCTTTCCGTTTTCATATAATCAACCGAGGCGAATGAGGTGCGCCACCCTGTATAATTAAATCATATAATTAAATTAAAATATTCAGATACTAAAGAAAAATATGAATGGCATTTTCCAGAAATAAACGGTGTTGTATAACTTACAGAAAACAGCCCCTAAGTAAATAGTCAAAACAATTAACACTTTCATTTTGCACAAGAATTCAAATATTAGGAAAGGCTAATTCAATTCCTTATTTATATAAATTTTGCTATCTAAATCTGATAATATCCTAAGTGTTTATGTTTAAAACACTTAGGTACATCTGAGTACCTATATTGTTGAGAATATTCTACGTAGTAACAAATACCTAAATACTAAACTAAAACACTCAATGCAACAATCCACTCAATAAATTGAGAAGTGAATTGTTCGACGATAGCACAGTCCAGGATAGGTGGTTCAAGAATATCTCTGACACTGTAATCTCGCCCACTGTTACTAAAATATTGGCGTTGGGACCAATCACGGTGCAAAAACTTAAATGGCAGGATTTGGAACAAGAATTGCCAAATCCTGCTGTCAGAGGGCGCCACTGTCGATTTAAAAATACGTGGGCGGAGTAAGAGGGAAGGATAAGTTTCTTCCCGCCACCCGTCTCATCATAATATTTCGTCATTTTTCCCGGCAGCCATCAGCAGGTGGATGACACTTCTTATGGGAGAACTGGCAATGGTTGAAAACTTGACTACAAGCGATTTTCTAGGAATCTTTCTTACCGATAAATTATTGACAAGAGTGACAGATAAAATGTTGACGTTCTTTCAGTATCCCAGTTCATCTCTTTTTCTTTCTAAAGTGTGCGTTGAAAGGAGACAAAAAAAATTTTTGGTGACCGATAATTTGTTATTCGAACACCACTTTTCTCCTTGTCGGGTCGTTGACGTTGACTTGTCGCCATTTTATATCTTTTGTTTACGCGCTGCATTTTGCTTTGCAAATTTAATACATAAATTATTTAGGTAAATATAGGTTTTTAATAAAACTCCTCGGACTAACGTGTAGGTAAGTGTTGATAATTTTTTTTTTCATCTTAACATGCTCATTGTTTCTCATGATTTTCATTCATCGTTCTCCTGATTTTAGGTGACAGAAAAGGATCATCAAATCAAATTGAATTTTATATTTTCCTTCCTAAATATCAACGAGATGAGCCATCGGAAGAAAGGGACCATAGTACAAAACAGAAAGGTGATCTTTTTTCTTTTTACTTCGGATATTGAAATTATTATATACTGTAGTCGTGTTCGGCATTATGCTCTGAGAAATATAGATAAACAAAGAACAACAGATATAAATCATCCCAGAGGAAAAGAGAGGCAATACTTGTATGTACTCTCTCTGATATTTGTGAAAGTTACAGCAAAGTATTGTTGTAAATGTCATCTTTTTGATCGACCTGAAAACTTCGAGCAAAAAGATGACACTTTCAACAATACCCTGACAGATATCAGAGACGATACAGGTTTTTCCTCTCTTTTCCCCTGGAATACTTTTAATTTATTATTCTTTCAAAATAAAAACACTAAATCACCACAATACACCAAAACACTTTTACTTTTACACTGGACGCGCGTTTCGCTAACCATGTTAGCATCATCAGCAGATGATTATAAACTGTTTTCAGTTAGTTATTTTCAGTTTATAATCATCTGCTGATGATGCTAACATGAATTGTATTGTGGTGATTTAGTGTTTTTATTTTGCTGTTTAACACCAAAGGTTCCAACCCTCAACTGTAATTTATTATTCTTTGTTTATCTAGATTTCTCAGAGCACTATGAACGAACTCAGCTTGTATGTTTGAAATAATCGTCCAGTTTGCTTAAAAATGATGATCGAAGACATTTCCCATATAATTTTACTTTCAAAATTATGATATATCTTTTATTTCTAAGCCATCTATGACGCCATTTTTTTCAGTTTTGTTATAATTAATTTTGTCTCTTGATCTACTTGTAACATTATTCTTTTAATTTTATTAATTTATTGTGGTGAAATTAATTTCTGTTGTATATTTGATATTGATATTAAACATATTTTTAAAAAATGGTGTGTATTTTTTGTTTTTGTGTATGTCATAATTAAAAATAAATGAAGAAATAAAATTTTTATTTTTTTAAACTTCCCGCCATGCGTGACAATTTAGTCCGTAGTTCCTACAAGCGAAATTGGGGGCGCTAGTAGCAGTAGACTTGTCAACAGTGTCAAATTTAAACGTCAATTTCACTTTCCAATATTTAGCAAGGCGTTTTGTGGCCATCAGTGCCTAACTTTGTCTGGAACTGAGAGGTATGTGTTTTGTGGCTGTGAGTGTCGTAGTGTTCATTCCCAAAGTAAAGACGTTTTATGTTGTGTGCCCGGCCTTTTATAGTGTATTATTTTAAATTAAAAACTTTTTATTTTGTGTATCCATTTAGAGTGAATTATTCTTTATATGTAAGTACCTAGAAATTAGTTTATAATAATATAACCTGCTCGATAAAAGCTAGGTTAGGTTAGGTTAATTGTACCTTGGAAATGGCTATCGATGATAAGGAAGATTGATATTCATTAATTGGTTAGATTTACTAATATAATTTACATTTTAAATGCCATCAATTGTCATTCCTAAGGTGGCTTGATGCAGCTTTTCGTAATCGTATGGTACAATATGATCGAAAAAAAAACGGCGTCACCGTTGGCTATGAAATAAATATCGCTGTCATTCTCTCTCTATATGTAAAATTATATGAGGAACGTCATCGACCGCGTCATTTCCAAGCCAACTTGACTTCGTTTTTTCGATCATACGGTATTACTTTAGTATTACCATGTACCTAGGTATAGAAATTTAGAAAACAAAAAGAATACAAAAATAGTTGTATATATATATATTTTATCCGAGCAATAATTGTAATGTTTAATTTTTAGTTGCCTATAAATTTAATGAGCCGCATTTGTATTGTAAAATTTCGAAATCTACGAAAAAAGAAAAAATAAATAAAAATTTATAACAAAAAATAAATGATTTTTATTATAAACTTCCTTGTAATATCTGGTATATAATCAATTCACATGTGTTATTAATCATACACCTATTATTAAGTTAAATCTGATAGTACTTTTTGATTTTGGTATAGAAAATATTGTAATGTGATTTTTACCGCATGTGTATTGTTTAACAATTATATACTAGATATTTGTTTGGCAAGTATATTAAATCAAACATCTTTTACAACATATTTTTAAAAAAATATATTGTATAAGATGTTTATTTAAAGTTACTTGAAACAAATTATCTGGCATAAAATCATCCTAGTTTAAATACTGTATGATCGAAGAATACGGCTTCAAGTTAACTTAGAAATGACTATTGATGACATCTTTGGATGACATTAACCATATAACTTTACAAAGAAAATGTTATCGATCGTCATTTTTAAGTTAACTTGGAATCGTTGTTTTCGAACATACGGTATATTAAATTAATTAGGTGTAATATAATACTATAGATGGCGCTGCTAATATTCTACGTAGTAACAAATACCTAAATACTAAACTAAAACACTCAATGCAACAATCCACTCAATAAATTGAGAAGTGAATTGTTCGACGATAGCACAGTCCAGGATAGGTGGTTCAAGAATATCTCTGACACTGTAATCTCGCCCACTGTTACTAAAATATTGGCGTTGGGACCAATTGTGGGACCAATGACATCGAAATAAATTAGACCCGGCGACTTACATTTTGGCGAAATCCATCATTGAAATAGAAAATTGCATGTATGCCAAATTTCCACTTCGGCCGCATTTAAAAGAAAATCTTACCTACGTATTTATGTATGGGGATAGCTAACCCACATTGTAAACCAGGAATTCCATAATTCCAAATATAGATTACGAGTAAGAATACTTTAAACCGATAATAATTAAAGGTAGCCTAGTATCACGAACTACTCCCAATCAGCATTAGCCGTTATTTAAATCTTCTGTAATTATAATTTTGGATTTTAAGAAATTTAACATAAAACAATCGATAACGTCGCAACGCCAGCTGATGCCGAAAACGTACGCATTTTACTATCTTCACTCCTAAATTTAGGCAGCCAACAAAACATCCAGTTCGAATTCATTCATAAATTGCTCTACGGCGTTGCCAATGTGTTGTGGTTTTTCGAAATGTTTTACGAGGTGATTTTCAGCTATTTTATTGTTTTGTGGTATTGTTTTTAGTGATTTTATTGAGAAACAATAAGACAATGGTGCGAACTTGCTTAATTTGCAAAAATAGAGACGATTTAAACCCAGAAGTTTCATTTCGAAGGTGAATAAGGCTATGTTACATCAGTGCGGTGCGGAAAGGTAAAACAGGGAAAAATCTTTGGAAATATTAGTAAACCACACAGTTTTGGAATATACCGTTATAAGTAATAAACCATTACATTAAGTTAGTTTTGTCACGTTTGGTTGTATTGAATATTTTGCTCATAATATTTAAATATTACCAAAACCAAGTATACAAATGCGAATATTAATTTGTTGAAAAAATATGTTAACTTTACTTTAGTCCAAATAAAGCACCATTAACTTAATTAATGTTTATTTTACACTATTATTTCGTCAGCCGATATTAACAATAAATTATTATACTCTCTTGCCGTACAGTTCTCTTCTAATACTCCCTCTCTTCCTCTACGTCACATTTTTCAAGGCTCTAGCTGTATAACATGTGTATAACGGGTTGCATACCATTAAATGTCGATAACAAATACATAAAAAATTAAAGATGTCACAATTACGAAAAATGTTCAATAGTGAAATACCATATGATCGAAAAAAAAACGGCGTCAGCGATGGCTGTGAAATGAAGATCGCTGTCATTTTATATGTAAATTTATATGGCGAATGTCATCGATGTTCATTTCTAAACCAACTGGACGCCGTTTTTTTCGGTCATACTGATTGTTTTTTAGTTATTAAAGATGATTTTTTAAGTGTAAAATCAAAATAGATTTATATAATGATTGAAAAAAAGTTAAGGGAAGAGCACGTTGGACATTACATACTAAATACCGAATGATCGAAAAAAAAACGGCGTCAAAGGCTGCTGGGAATAACAATCGAATATAATTTTGGCGAGTTCTATTTCTAGATGTCATTTATTAAAAATTGTCAAAAATAAAACTTGTCAAAAACTAATACTAATTATAGAAAAATTATAAAAAGATAGAACGTTTCCAGAAACACGAATCGATATCCAAAAAAAAATTTCGAATTTATACTACACCATTTAAAAATCAAATAAAACCTTAAGGTCTACTACTACCAGTAAGTGCCATTAAAAAATAAACAATAGTAGGAGTCATGACATATCACTTTGCCAAAATTATCACCGATTGTCATTTTTGACGCCATTTTTTTTCGATGGTATAATTTTTGTGGTAATAGAGGAATGTATTTTTTGTTGTATTTATTAAAACTAAAAACAATATATAGTTTAAAAGATGAATGCGTCTTTGTTTGATATGTTTTAGGTATAAAGCATTATATATTTTTTGTTTGGCAATTTCTAATGAAAAGTTAATTATTTATTCAGTACAAGGTCCCAATTCTCCGCGAAGAAACTGTTCCAGAAATAAGTAAATATTTTAGCAATTATCTTTTGTTTAACAAAGATTTTTATTATTGTTGCTATATAGTAATATTTTTATACCTAATATAAAATTATAATTAGACATGACAGTTTTAAAATATTCTCATTTTCCACCGTTGCTTCAATCAAAATAATAACCATTAATTCACATAAATGTTTTATAAAAGTCGTCTTCGGCTCTCTATTCATTGAATGCTTGATGGATTATATTACTACTGGAGCAATTTACAGACATTACTATGGAAATGTGCATATCATAATATTTCAATTACCTAGTTATTTTCAAGTTATTGGAGTATATCTAGAAGTAGTCATTTTCAAAATTTGAAGAGCCATCGAGCACAACAATATATCGTATCCAAAAATCATATTTACGAGAATATAATATTAAATTATATATTACAATCAAAGTAACTGCGCCACTGGCACACCTTCTCAATATCTCTGGACAGCGTTGCCATTCTCTCGGGAATCCTTCATGTCTGCGATGAGTCCGTCTTGGTCCCACTCGCATAGAACAAGAAACGAATGTCGGATTCTTATCTTTTTGTTTTTATGAATGAAATGCCGGGTCTACTTTATTTAGAGGTCATTGGTTGGGACCAATATTTTTTTTCTGTACCATCAAACGTTAGAAATAAGCTAGACACTGCTTCTCTTCTGCCAGGCCGTGGTTATATGGCATTCTAACCTGTTAATCCTGATATATGTTTCTATAATGCTATAATTACATTATTAAAATGAGATACAGCTAAAACCATCAAGGAGTATAAATGATAGTTTTTTAGGGGTAGGAGTCAGGGGTGGAAGTGTCAAATTCAAAACCAAAAATTGTCACAAATATATATTTATGAAATAATTTGTTTTCCAATGAAACCCAATTATCTATAGCACAGGTAAGTAAGATATTTTATTTATTTAATTCGAAATATGAGGACCTAATGCAAAACTTTTAGATTATACTACTAGCTATCAAAAATATTAAAATTATATATGTATACTGCATCATACACAACATGATCAATAAATGCTACAAGCATGTAGTAACAATAAGTTATGCTTTAAAACATGACACATAAAAAAAACAAATTTAAAATTATCGTAGACTTAAAAACATAGTGCTTTATTTTTTTAAAGCTTAATAAAGAACTGGCATTTTTGATTCGGCCTACTAGATCATTAAATTCATTTAAACCTTTATAAAATAGATAATTATGCAGACACGTTAATAGAACAGGCTGTTCTATTAATTTTCACAAAAATATGGCTTTTTTGAAAAATGAGGAAAACCATGTCACCAATACCAAAATGTACTGTAGTTCTAATATTTATAAAGAACTGATTACTGTGATTAACTTTATTATTTTCTATATTCCATATTATTTTCTAAGTACTATAAGCGAACATCCCGGAAAGGACTAAAGCATATACAGGGTGGCGAATCTCATTCGACGCGGAAGCTCCAAGGAAAAAGGTAATTTATATAGAAATGAAATTTTGGCAGCATATGTAGGTTAAATGAAAGCATTTTATAAAAATATATAAAGTTATATAGAGCGTCCCCAAAAAAAGTTACATATCAAAGTTGTATTTTTTGTAATGGAGCACTCTTTGTATTAATTAATTTTCAGGTTCTAGGAAAAAAATAAAGGTTTCTAAAGGAGTTTTATTAAAGAAGCATATTATACCTGAAATAGAAGGATTTTGACATATTTAAAATTTGGGAAAATGAAGAGTAAATTTTAAATTTCAATAACAGCTACCTAAATTTTAGTTGACCTTGTATAGCCTGATATTTAATTACAGTAACCATTGTATATTAAACCAAATTAAAATTTGCAAGCAAATATATACCTACATTATATAAAATAAAAGCGTAACATTCTTTTAAAGGTGAGCAATATTCAATATTAATTTTGTATCACCTTGTATAACTTTTGATATCAAGTTTTAATTTGATTTAAAATACAATAGTTAATTTAACTACATATTAGGCTATTCCAGGTAAATTCCAATTTAGGTAGTTTTTATTATAATTTAAAAATTGTTCTTTATTTTTAAAAAATGTTAAATATGTCAAAAACCTTACATTTTATTCATATATGAAAAATATATTAAAAATGTATTCATATATTCTCTTATAAAACTCACCTTTATTTTTCCCCAGAATCCGAAAATCAATGAATATATAGGGTCTTCTTCTTTACCTGCCGTCTCTTTCGTGGAGGTTAGCGATCACATTGGCAAAATCTTCACGATTCTCGGCTTTCCTTATAAGTTCTTCAAAAGTTAGGTGAGTCCAGTTTCTGATGTTTCCCAACCAAGATAGTTTCTTCCTGCCGAGACCTCTTTTTCCTTCAATTTTATATTATATTTTATTAATTAATAATATGTTTATTATTATTTATTACTTAATATATGCCCTAAGTAGGATGTTTTTCTTATTTTTATTATATTGAGCAATTCTCTTTCTCTGCCTATTCTGTTGTAGACTTCGGTAATATGGGCTGTCCATGAAATTTTAAGCATTCTTCGTTATATCCATGTTTCGAACGATTCGAGGTGATTCATCTCTTGAACTTTCAGTGTCCATCATTGGCGTAACACCAGGTACTGCTGGGGCTGCTGATTTCTTTGGGGTACGCTGGGCCCCAAAGAAATCCTGAACTATGACTCTTGGCTACGTATTAATTTTTATTTGCTTGTGATGCAATGACGTTTTCTAGTTTTGTTTAGTTAATATTATTTTGTTGTGTTCAAAAAATGTGGTAATTTTTATATTTTTTAGAATATTTGTAGGTATTTAAGTAATCTACGGGAACACGGTTTGATAACCAAGTCTATGAAATTTATTGATAGAGAAATTCATGTAAACGTTTTATTCAAAAAATGTGTTTTTTAAAATTATTTTTCAATTAAAAAAAAACAAAAGCCCTAGGCCCCCCTTAGCTCAGCACCAGGCCCCCCCCAGGCCCACCCCAGGATAAATTGCTAGTTACGCTAATGGTGTCCATGTTTCTGCTCCGTATAATAGGATTGACTAAACATAATACTTAATGAGCCTAGTTCCCAACTCAAGGTCTAATCTGGATTCTGGAAGACGTTTTTCATTTTTAAAAATGCATTTCTCGCTTGTTCTATTCTGGTTTTTATTTCCACGTCGTTGTTCAAGGTGCTAACTATCCAGGACACCAAATATTTAAACTTGTAGACCTGTTCTAAGGTATTGGCGTCTATTTTAATAGGAATTGGTACATTTTGGTTCTTTCCAAATACCATGACTTTAGTTTTAGAGGAATTGATCTTCATCCCGTATTCCTGGCAGGAGCCTTCAAGTCGTTCCACTAAACTCTGGAGACCAGTATCAGAGTCGGCAATAAGAACTGTGTCATCGGAAAATCTAATGTTATTAATGACTTCGCCGTTGACTTTAATACCGCAATCTGTTGAAGAGAAAGCTACCGGAAAAATCGCCTCAGAATAAACATTAAATAACGAAGGAGACAACACACATCCCTGTCTTACTCCTCTCCGTATATTGACTGGATTAGAATTGTTATTTTCAACTTTCATGTGGGCTGTTTATTGCCAATATATATTTTTCAGAAGTGTTACATCTTTGCTGTCAACTCCATACAACATTTCGATAAGTCTCGTATGTTTGACTCTATCAAATGCTTTTTCGAAATCTACGAAACACACATACATTGTTTTTTGTTGGTCTGTACACTTCTGCGTCATCAATTGTAAACATATAAACAAAAATAACATATAATAAACATATTGACATAAACATATAACAATAAACATATAAACATAAATAACCCTATATATTGTTTACAATATATAGGGTATTCCATGATAAAAAACACAACTTTGATACGTAACTTTTTTTGGGGACACCCTGTAGAACAATCTGTATTTTTAAAAGTACCAGAGTACTTTTAGGTTAATTCAGAAATTAACCTACATATTCTCACAAAATGTCATTTCAATACAAACTGTCGTTCTCCTTGGAGCCTCCGCGTCGTTACGTGAGTGGCGCCACCCTGTATACATACACCGATTTAAGGATTTTATAGTATAAAACAGTAAATTAATATCCGCGAGCGTTTAGTTGGTTGTCTCCCCATTTGAAATTTTCTTGAGTCATGATGTACATCAGCCAGTAAAACAAGTTGAACAATCCGAACGATGCAGGAAACATAATTCTCGCAGTTCTGTCAATCAGAGATACGCTATTTATGTGGCGGTTGCCGTGGTGACCATTTTTGTTGGTTTCTAAAAGAATTCTTTATTGTTGACTGAAGAAATAAGAAGATGCGCAACCTTATGGACGATTTCTTGGCACAAAAAGTGTCCGAGATGTAGCTGGCGTTACCGTCAGGGTGTCCGAGATTTAGTTCAGTACTGCGCCGCTGAGCGCTGATAGTCGTTTATAGCGCAGCGGATAAAGAATACTCTACCGTATAGTTCTGCCTTCAGTCGACAAAGTGGTGCCGGAAACAGTGTTGCCACAACTACGGATTGATCCGTAGATCTACGGATTTTGGGTACAGTACGTTAATAATACGGATTTTCGGATCGTTAATATACGGATCACTTAATATTATATGCTTAAACAAAGAACAGCGTCAGAGTTGGCTTGGAAATGAGGACTGCTGTTATTTGATATGTAAAATATTATGGTAAATGTCAATAATCGTCATTTCCATTCCAACTAAACGACTTTTTTTCGAGCATACGAAATATTCAGTACCTATAAAAGAATTTTTATTTTTGTTGTATATTCTATATTTAATACGAATAAATTTTCAATATACATAAAGGCAGATTTTTCATCCAAAGATATTTTTGTCAAACGAATTACAAATAGTACATATATACATTTTATATATTGCAACACTGTCGCTTTCAGTTCCATACCGTCTTCGATATGCCTTCGCTGACCGAATTAGAGAAAACGAGTGTTTGACTGTTTGAGTGGTGGCTCTACTGTACAGCACTTGAGGCGTAAGGGGAAATTAAATCAGCCTTGTCACGAATTCGCCCATTAGGTTGCGTATCTTCCTTCATCGATCTGTTAACCTAATAAATCTAGTTGGGAATTAGCTCAGAAATTCAATATCAAAAAAGTAAATATAATTTCGAATTATATGTACAAAAAATGATGATAATAACATTAAAATATTTTCAAGTTTAGAGAATGGTTTGAAATTTGAGTTAATGAAAATTCTTATGAAAACTCTCTGGATATAATCTTATTCGAACATTTTATAATTATCCACGTAGTATACATCATTCTTTTTAAAAATAAACTAAAGCCATTTTAGGACATACATAGTTTCTTACAACTAAATTTGTATGACAAAGAAAATTCCACTTTTTTGACACATTTTTCCACACATTTGTATGAGCGACAGAATCAGAAATGAAAAAAAAAATTAAGAACGTTTTTTTCAAAAAAAGTATTAAATCTAAAAATTTAATTACCTAATGCCTCTGCATCTCGTTGTCTTTGTCTTCGAAATTTATCATCTCCTTTTAAGCAATAAAGAAACTGTTTCCATTTCGGTAGCTTGTTTTCTGTTTGAGTCGTTTTTTCCAAGGTTGATTTTGTATGCAGAGAGCAATTGGAATTCGATATTATAGAGGTTCTTTGGGAATTTTGACATAGAGATGTAGTCTAAAAGTAAAACTATTGTAAAATAGGGTGGTCAGAACTGTATGGCAGCAATATAAAGGCATAAAAATAAGTATAAAAGTTCGTATAAATGTATGTCCTAAAATGCTTAGTTTCGGAGGTACAGGGTGTAGAAATTTAATTTGAATTGATTTTTTCCAAATAATTTCTTAAGTAAATTGGTGTCTAGAAGTATTTTGACATGAGAAATTTAATTTTGATGCCAATATGACTCCTACTTGTAAAGGGGCGCCGCGCCACCTACATATTTTTTAAATGTTTTGAAGTGTAATAACTTTTCGTTCGTACCTGTATAAAACTACTGAGTAAAAAATATACAAAGACATTTTTGACGTAAAAAATCAAAATTAAAATCAAAATGTAAAGATAGTAGGAACAGGGACAACGGTTCAATTCCTTCAAGTTCTTTATTCCTGCTACTCTAGTGGCGAAAATCTAACTGTTACGCTCGGTGGGTTCTGACTCGGTTAGCTAGATCTTGCCACGCCCACTCTGTGCCCACTGAGCGAGTATATAAACGCTCCAATTGTAGATTGTATTTTAGTTTATAATCATCTGCCGATGATGCCTGAATATTTGAAACTTCTACACCGTACACATCGTTTACTGGAATCCTCTCGCACAAGTATTCGTTATCTCAGGACATACCATTTACTACGAACTTTTTTACTATTTTTATCTGCAGAATAAGCTGCCGAAGTTTCCGGAACTCCGTTCGGACCACCCTGTTTATACAGGGTGTCCCAATATTCCGTGGACATAGAACTACTAGGAATCAAAATAAGTTTTTTGGACACAATTTACCTCTATACTAAAGGGCTTCGTTTGTCGCTAGGGAGAGGCATTCAAATTTTTTAAAAAAATAAGTTTTTTTTTTTTTTCGGATATTTTAAGAACTGTTATCCCGATTTGAATGAGATTTGTGTGTCTATGTTTTACTAAATTGCTCTTAATACATTGGCATGGTGTGTCATAAAATTCAAGTATAAAACGAGATCACAGAAGGATAGGGTGAAACCACTTTCTCCACCCCTACATAAATTATAGTAAAATTATTTTCCCAACCGCACAGACGACTTTCCAATAAACTTATTTTGATTCCAAAAATACGTAGTAGTTTTATATCTACGGAATAGTATACAGGGTGGGGCACCTCATTCGCCTCGGTTGATTATACGAAAACGGAAAGATGTAGAAACAAAATATTTTCATTGTATACATAAATAATTAAATTAATAAAAAAACACAATTAAAATTATTTGAATTGTACAGGGCTGTTTCAGAACTAAGAATCATACCAAAGTTATATTTTTTTCTTATTGGATTTTTTTTTTTTATTTTATTTTCAGATTTTGGATTCTGGGCCCAAAAAAAAGGCTATTATTATAAGGTTAAATATGTTTAAATCTTTGGTTTTTGCAGATATTAAAGATATTTAAATTTGCATGCTACAGTAGAATAGATTATTAACAGCCTGTACATTACTTTCAGAATTAGGTTCCTGTACTGAGTTTTAAAGGTAGAGCAAATAAACTTTACAGAAATATGTTATTCCTTCCTTAAATGTATACAGGGTATTAAAAATTGCCTGGTCTATTTTAAATATTTATTTTAACATAAAAATTTCGTTATTTTCAATGGCAACACTATGTATTTTTTTTAAATAAGTCGAAGCATATTAAATGCTCTTCAAACTAATAATTAGGGTTTCCTATACCTATCTGGCCTCAGTTTGAATAAAAAGCGATTTCAATGATAACTTGATAATCAAGATGGCTGGTGTTGTCATGGCAAGTTTCTTAGTGACAGTTAGTTAGTAATTTTCAAAATCGAAATTAGTTTGTGGACCTTATTTAAATTTATACCAGTTTACTTTATTTAAATTTACCTACAATAGTCTCTAATAAAGTATTATTATTTAAAATGGTTTATTATTCTATCAAGAAAAACGAAGTAGTATTTGAATTATTTTACGATGACTTGTAGATACATTGGATTTTTCTATAACAGAGCCAATTACGGCAAATTCATTTTCTTTCACTTCCAACGACAAGTTTCTGGCCTAATAGGTTTTATAAACCACACTACCAGCTCTGCGAAATTAATAGGACAAGAAGTTTTCAAAGAAACTCTTATCCAGGAAGATTCCTATTTGGAATATCTTTGAGCATAGCCCTCGAGGCCAAGAAGCCAATTTTCTCACAAAATAATATCACTAGTTAATATCTATTCGTTTCGCCAGCAGATACTGCCTTTATTTTTCTTTGATAAAATAACGGAATTACGTCCCCCTATTAAACTTTAAGGTAAATTTTAAGTAACTGTTATAAATTATTAAATAATAATGTCTATAAACTAATGTCGATTTTGATAATAGTTACTAACTGTCATATCTAACTGTCACTAAAAAATTGCCATGGCCGACACCAGCCATCTTGATTACAAATTTTATTTAAAACATCGCTTTTTATCAAAATGTTGAGCTAGATAGATATAGGAAACCCTATTATAGTTTTTGAAAGACATTCGGAATCTGCTTCGATTTATTTAAAAAAATACAGGGTGTTACGTTTGAAACTAACAAAGTTTATATAAAATATATCCTTAAATAGATCAGCAACTTTTGATACTCCTGTATAAATTTAAGAAACCAATACCATTTTTTCAATAAAGTTTTTTTTTTTTCTCTACCTTTAAACTCAGCAATAAGAAATTAATTTATGAAAAGGATGTACAGGGTATGTTAATTAGTCTAATATATTCTACTGTAGCATGCAAATTTAAATTCTTTAATATCTTTAAAAACTAAAGATTTTAAACATATTTAACCTCTTTATAATGAAATGTTTTTTTTATAAAAAAAAAAAAAAAACAATGAAATAAAATACCGGGTGTTCCATAAGAATATTAACTTTGGTTTATGATCTCAGTTCCTGCGTTTTGACTACATCGGCGCAATGTATACATCTTCAAAAGTGGAATTTTAAATTATTGCACATTGCCTTCCACGTATACCCCATAAAATATTTTGTTTCTTTACATTTTTTTTTTTTTTTTTATTTTATTTCCGTTTTCGTATAATCAACCGAGGCGAATGAGGTGCGCCACCCTGTATAGAACATTAAATTTTTACGTTGTAGATTGGGCAAATATTAGAACTCCTCCTGCGACGATTATCCGTATTTATATTTTCTAAAAGATCTGCTGAATTTCCTCCAATAAATTCCTCGATAGGTTCGTTACAATCATCCCATTCATCTTCCTCAACAAGAATTTCACCGCTTCCGACCTAAAAGCGTGACAACATTAGTTTATAGGAATGAAAACTCTTATATTAAACAAATATATTGAAAAAGGGGTTATAATTAAATGTATTTAATTAGATATTCTTCACATGGTTAATTCTATGTTTTTCAGATATATTCTAAATTGTTACAAAATAGTTAATAAATAAACATGTCGAGAGTTTTCAGAGATACTTAATGCGATAACTGTATAATCGCAATCTTTGAAAATTCTATATCATTATTAGTCAGAAATTAGTCTTCCTTGACGGTACCTCGGGTAAAAACATGTAGTCTAAGAGCTGGCTACATAAAAAACCTTATCATCGTTACATGGCTAATTTTTTGTGTGAAGTATCCTTTTGTGTAGCCATTATAAAATAGTCATGTCTGCCAGCGTGATCCCGGGGCTTAAAGCGGGGGTGGCCAATCGAAAGGTGAAATATTTGACACTAAAAATTTATTAACATAAATAAAAAAAAAAAAAAAAAAAAAAAAAACTTATTTATTATTAAGAAAACGGTGGAAACATTGTTGTCAGACATTTTTCTAGTCGCTAAAAATGCCGACAGACAACGCAAAAGAGGCATAAAACTTTTAAAAATAATTAAAAAATTCAAATTGAAGAAGAAAAAAATTATGCATATTTCATTGCTGATTTGGTGAAATGTCATATTTATTTATTTTTAAAAGCCGTATGCAAAAGGGCAGACAAAAAGATCGTGGCAAAATCAGCGACAGACAGTTATAAAAAACGCGGATATTACTCTAGCGCTTTTTTCAGGGAACGCTGGCCGCCCTCAGCCATTTAAGTACAGATTAAATCATAATAATATACGGAATATCATTATAAATATTATTTTTTATTATTTCAATAACATTTTTTTGGGTTCTGCCCTTTTGCCATACGGCTTTTTAAATTAATAACAATAAACATGACATTCCATCAACCGACTTGCCATGTATGCGATGATTTTCTTTTGTTAAAATTCTATGCCTCTTTTCGCGTTGTCTGCCGGCATTTCAGCCACGAGAAAAAATGTCTATCACAATTTTACACGTTTTCTTAATAATTAAAATAAAAGCTATTGGCAATTATAACTCGGTACCTTATAATTTTTAGTGGTCAAAATTTCATTCCTTTCGAATTGGCTGCCCCCGCCTTTATTTAAGCCCCGGGATCGCGCTGGCAGACATGACTATTTTATAATGGCTACACAAAAGGATACTTCACACAAAAAAATAGCCATGTAACGATGATAAGGTTTTTTATGTAGCCAGCTCTCGGTCTAATAGTGTAGTACTACTCTCGCCAAGATGCTAGCTATTCACCTCGCCGTAGTGACGATACTTATACAGGGTGGCCCATCTAAAACGTTCCGCAAGGCATAACGGCCAGGGTAATTTTTTTTTCAGAAAATCCAAAAACACGTCAATTTTGTTTGTGAGGGGGACAACTTTGCCCCAAAAAATGATTGCAAAAGTCTTCAACCCCTTAAGCGGGGGTGTCATCCCCCAACTTTTTTCAAATGAGAAAGGGGGTCAGTGCCACCGCAATGAAAAGAGCCTTCTATTCTCTATATTTCCCGCCTTGTTTTTGAAAATCCGTCGTCCAGTCATTGAGAAAATATGAAGGATTGAAATTTGAAAAGTTTATTGAAACATTTGAAGGGTCGGCCGTAACAACGTTGTATGTAACATTTTGCTGAAATGTGATGTTTCCCTAAAACAACGTTTTATAGGCATATTTGAATGTATTGGCGCAACTGGAACCGAAAAATTTTGCCCGATGTCTGGCAATAGAGCGACCTTCAGTCAGTGCCAGCCTTGCATTCCCGATAATAACGTTGTACGTGCGTTTAAAGCGCCCTTTGTAAGAGGGCGGTGCCAACTTTTCACCCCGCGGATATTTCCACTTAAAATAGGGGCGAAAAGGAAACTAAATATTAGAGAACTGGAAACAAAACGCGAGAAAACGTTCAAGAGATGCTAAAGAGCAATATTCGAATTTATCTAGTACTAAGATTTTATTTTGTAAAACCAGTTTTTTGAAAATAATGTTTGCGTTATGTAAGTTCTTTCTTTAAAACCTTTTATTAATTAAAGTAATTTATTAAAAAATCATTTGCTTTATTAACATACATTGCTTACGTGTAACAACGTTGTAAGTTACTGAACAACCCCCCCCCCCCCCCCCCCCCCCCCCCTTACAACGTTGTTACATGCATTTTCCACAATAATGACCTCTATAGATGGATATTTCGTAATAAGCATTTTTAAAATTTATAAATCAGTCATAGTTATAGCAAACTTTAGTAAACTATCTTAAATACGAAGTTTTATCATCACCTAAATGACCTCTTATCGTTTTTCGTGATTTATTCCATTCACTTCTTTTGTTATGTACAACGTTGTTACGGCCGACCCTTCATTTATCAGACTAAATGATAAGGATAAATTCCTTCGACCAATTTGCTGTTTTTTCTTATTATTTCTAGATGTTTACGCATTTTTTCCACTTGCCACAAAGTTGAACGATCAGGTGCGGGGTAGTTTGCTAGGTAGCTGCTGTTCTGTGACTTGTACGCTTTGGAAGCTTCTTCTCAATATCGTTAAATTTTTTAAACAATTATTTTTTTTTTTTTTTTTTTTTAATTAAATAATCGAACTTTATTAAAAATAATGAAGTGTCGGGGGACCCAATCGGTTTGCGCAGATATTTAACGAACGCCATCCTGCAAACACCTTTATCGCAAAATTGTTCGCTAGTTATAGTAGCCGCAAAATTTCACGGAAACTGTTCCGTTATTGAAAATTTAAATGGGAAATGCCTGCTAGTAAATTGAAGCTATGAGGTATTCGTGTTGGGCCAAGTTGCCATGCATAGTACGCTGAGTACAAGAAAATTAGCCAATGCAAAATAAGCCGGCGTGAATCGTACAAGTGTCCAAACGATATTAAAAAAAACACAAGTTCCACCCGTACAAATTTCCTGCGAGTACCGTACCTCCAGCACCCTGATAAGACGATTATTGATCATGAGAACTCCGGAGTCGCGGGCTGATATTTTTGAAAATTAAAAAAAAAAAAAAAAAAAAAATATTAATAAATAAAATTAATAAATAATAATAATAATAATAAAACATTTTTTTTTTTTTTAATAATAATAATAAACACCCTCCCAATACTAATAAACACCCTCCCTCGAAATCTTGGAGGTAGAGGTTTACTGGATGTTGTTAATGTCTGTCGGTAGCAACTTTTATACCAAGAACAGCAACCTTTACGTCACGGTGTCCTCAGCTGATGTCAAATACACACCCCCTTGAACCTCAGTAGTAAACAATATGATGCTTTTCCAACTCCTACATCAATCACTAATAAAATAGCTACTTGGGGAGCCAAGGAGTTACACGGACGGTACCCAAATGAGCTAGATCAACATCACATTAAAAAGGCGGCATCATTGCACTGGTTAACATCAGGTTATCTCTACCCAGAAACGGAGGGATTCGTAGTGGCTATGCAAGACCATGTTATTCCAACACGCAACTACCGGAAACTCATCCTACAGGAGAATATATCAGACAAATGCCGTAAATGTGATTCTGGAAGTGAAAACATAGAACACATTTTATCAGGGTGCAGTAATCTTGCGAGTACAAAGTATCTGGAAAGACACAACAGAGACGCATCAATCATCTACTTGGAGATCCTCAAACACATCAACATTGATCAAGAAATCCAAGAGTCTTACTACAATATCATCCACCTGTGAAGTCGAAAATAATAGGTTTTTACTGGGAGTTAAAACAATCTTCAACAAATAAAACCGTTAGAAGTAACAGACCGGACATCACGCTTATAAATAAATAAAAACAGTTTTTAAAAAAAAAAAAAAAAAAAAAAAAAAAAAAAAAATAACAAAGTATCAAGATTTGAGAATAGAAATAAAAAAAAATATATGGCAATGGAATTTATCCAGGTAGTCCCTTTGATTGTCTCAGCCATTGAAATTATCCCGGTCAACCTGAAAGAACAATTAAAAGTAATTGGAATACCTGAAAATACTTACCGCCTAATGCAGAAATCAGTGCTGCTTGATGCTGCTAACATTGTTCGTTCCTTTCTAGGTGATTAACAATAGCACCTTATCTTGTCCCCATGGACCGATAAGGCAGCTTTTAAAACCCAGCCTTGAGTAAGATTAAAACTGAAAGATAAACATGGCTTGTGTTGATAAAAAAATGTTTTATCACCAAACCATGTTTAATGTAAGTTTTTATTGTTGCGGGCCGGTGTGGACTCGACCTAACCACACAATATGGCCCGCCCTCGAATGCATCTTAATATCGCATAGACACCGCAAAGATTCATTCGTTCGAGAAAAAACGAGCTCCACTGGAATGGAATAGTACATACGAGAACATTCCAAAAAACCTTCTCTACGCACCCAACGATCTATGGACTATTCTAGAGTTCTTTTACCTGCCGGTATAAAAGCTGGCGGCCGTGGCCTACAGGGGGCAGTTATAAATATACAGTTGACGCGCTAAAATTCAGTAAATTTTAGTTATAAATCGTTTGTAAAATAGTTCTATAAAGTCTTTTATCGTTATTATTTTTGTTAATTAGTGATAAATAAATAGTGTTTAAATAAATTAGCACACAACTGAACGAAGCATACTGAG